>NC_042986.1:39311956-39371956 GCF_901001165.1 Salmo trutta | reverse complement strand
CATAGGTGATGTTGTTGCCGGTGATGTCTGGTGAGGACCTGCCTACAAGCCCTCAGTCCAGCCTCTCTCAGCCTATTGCGGACAGTCTGAGCACTGATGGAGGGATTGTGAATTCCTGGTGTAACTCGGGCAGTTGTTGTTGCCATCCTGTACCTGTCCCGCAGGTGTGATGTTCGGATGTACCAATCCTATGCAGGTGTTGGTCTGCCACTGCGGGGTCAATCAGCTGTCCGTCCTGTCTCCCTGTAGCGCTTTCTTAGGCGTCTTACAATACGGACATTGCAATTTATTGCCCTGGCCATATCTGCAGTCCTCATGCCTCCTTGCAGCATGCCTGAGGCATGTTCACACAGATCAGCAGGGACCCTCTGCATCTTTCTTTTGGTGTTTTTCAGAGTCAGTTGAAAGGCCTCTTTAGTGTCCTAAGTTTTCATAACTGTGACCTTAATTGCCTACCGTCTGTAAGCTGTTAGTGTCTTAACGACCGTTGCATAGGTGCATGTTCATTAATTGTTTATGGTTCATTGAACAAGCATGGGAAACAGTGTTTAAACTCTTTACAATGAAGATCTGTGAAGTTATTTGGATTTTTACGAATTATCTTTGAAAGACAAGGTCCTGAAAAAGAGTTTAAATGTGTTTTGGTAGTTGTTTGTGTGTGCATGCACTGTGTAGCTATGGGCTTCAGGGTTGGGGAGCAACGGATTATATGTAATGGATTACAACAACAAAAAATGTGGCTGTAATCGGTTATATTACCAACTAAAATATTGTAATCAGATTAAAGAAATATATTTTTATTTTTATTGGATGATTACTTCTAGAATTACTTTAAAATTCAATTCTGAAAAATAATCTCAATGACATTAAAAACAGCATTGAAAAAAGGCACAAATGTAAGTTTGTTTTACCTGAGCGAGTCTGACCATAGTTCAGAGACCACTATGATGCGTTTGATGGATTGCGGGAAAAGAGCAGGAATAGGCTTTTGTAGGCTACAGTCCAAGCTATGTTTTCCAATGGGGCAACTGCTGTCAGCATCCGAAGATTATTCAATTTGAATAAATGCTGGGATATAAGAAGGACAGCAGTGGTGTAGCCTACAGGAAGACAGCAGTGGCCTACAGGAGGACAACAGTGGTGTAGCCTACAGGAGGACAACAGTGGTGTAGCCTACAGGAAGACAACAGTGGTGTAGCATACAGGAGGACAACAGTGGTGTAGCCTACAGGAGGACAACAGTGGTGTAGCATACAGGAGGACAGCAGTGGTGTAGCATACAGGAGGACAACAGTGGTGTAGCCTACAGGAGGACAACAGTGGTGTAGCATACAGGAGGACAACAGTGGTGTAGCCTACAGGAGGACAACAGTGGTGTAGCCTACAGGACAACAAAAGTGGTGTAGCCTACAGGAGGACAGCAGTGGTGTAGCCTACAGGAGGACAGCAGTGGTGTAGCCTACAGGAAGACAGCAGTGGTGTAGCATACAGGAGGCCAGTATGAATCACACTGCTGCTCCCTCATTTAGCTATTTGCACCTTACGTATTGTGGATGATGTGAATGTGGATGGCTGTTCACAAATGTATATGTGTATTATAACCCAATACTGGTTAAATTGAAGAAGTTTAAGCTGCCCATCAACCATTGTTTTTCCAAGCAGGGATGTATTCATTAAGGAAACCGTTTAACGTTTAAGAACCAACCGGAAGCAAACAGAGCAAAACGAGAGTTTCTATTTGACAAATTCAGGTAGGTCCATCCCCGTTTCATTACGTTCGCTTCCGTTTAAGAAACGTTTAGCAACAGAATTGGCGTAATCAATATTCCCAATTGGACAGCCAGCATAAAATGTGCATTTGCAACAGCTGCATTGTGTGGATCCCAGTCTATATGGAAAGACTATTTCAGTTCCTCCATTCTAAACTACTACATGGAATTCTGCTCCATACTGTCAAAACATCAGTTTCATTTAAGACCACGAGTGGGGGACTGGCAAAACGCAGTTTCTCTGAATCCCCCGCTAGGTCAGAGTTCCAACTATATTATTCAAATATATTATGTAAGAAAACCTGGGCTGCAGTCATGTTGGTGTCTTGTTCAGTTCCAAGTATCTTACTGTTGTGTTAGGCCTGTATCCTTATCTCTCAGGGTGAGTGTAGGTCATCTGAATCAGAGCATTATCCTAAGAGCTCTGAACTGAGTCATGTACGGTACAAGCAGGAAAATGAAGAAAAGGTGGTTGCCATGCACATCCACTCTAGAGAACGCCAGTGTTGGAGCTAAATGAATACCATAATAACAAGAATGTGAAGGGCCGCACACTGAATATTAAGAATCAGGGAAACACAGGGAAGAAATGTGTGCTATGATAGTGTATAGCTGCCCTCAAATACAGGTGGAGATTTAGAACCATACCAAAATCCCTCTGTGGATGGGGTTTATACAGTAGGGACAGTGGGGTAAGTTAGGCAAAGGGGGTAAGTTGAGACACCCTTATTTCTAGGAAACCGTACACAACATTTATATTTTGACCAAATATTTAGGAAGAAGTCATAATTGTATGGAGTTTGTGAAGTTAGCAACCACATGGAAAAGGTGAGAATAAATAAGATTAAAAAATTTAAAAAATAAGATTTTCAGTCAAATTAATTGATTGTGATAGAGATTTCATAATGCTTGTATCGAAACCAAAGTAGATCATTTTAAGATTGTTCTATACATTAGTTGGGGTCTCTATAAGCTTCATTATAAGGTCATAAACCTAGCATGAAAGTGCATAATTATAGCTGTGTATCCCAATACAGCCAAAATGTTTGCCTTGGGGTAAGTTCAGCCAATGGCCATGGAGTAAGCTGAGCCAATGGTTGAGCAAATGGCAAGTTGAGCAAATTGTACTTAAAAAAAAAAAATGCTAGTTCTGCATTTTACCTTTTTCCATGTGGTTCTGTAATAAACAGACTGAGGAGAACCCCGACGTGTGCTTCTGTAATATACAGACTGGGTAGAGGCTCGACGTGTGGTTCTGTAATAAACAGACTGGGTAGAGGCTGGACGTGTGGTTCTGTAATAAACAGACTGGGTCGAGGCTGGACGTGTGGTTCTGTAATAAACAGACTGGGTAGAGGCTGGACGTGTGGTTCTGTAATAAACAGACTGGGTCGAGGCTGGATGTGTGGTTCTGTAATAAACAGACTGAGGAGAACCCCGACGTGTGGTTCTGTAATAAACAGACTGGGTCGAGGCTGGACGTGTGGTTCTGTAATAAACAGACTGAGGAGAACCCCGACGTGTGGTTCTGTAATATACAGACTGGGTAGAGGCTGGACGTGTGGTTCTGTAATAAACAGACTGAGGAGAACCCCGACGTGTGGTTCTGTAATATACAGACTGGGTAGAGGCTGAACGTGTGGTTCTGTAATAAACAGACTGGGTCGAGGCTGGACGTGTGGTTCTGTAATATACAGACTGGGTAGAGGCTCGACGTGTGGTTCTGTAATAAACAGACTGGGTCGAGGCTGGACGTGTGGTTCTGTAATAAACAGACTGAGGAGAACCCCGACGTGTGGTTCTGTAATAAACAGACTGGGTCGAGGCTGGACGTGTGGTTCTGTAATAAACAGACTGAGGAGAACCCCGACGTGTGCTTCTGTAATATACAGACTGGGTCGAGGCTCGACGTGTGGTTCTGTAATAAACAGACTGGGTAGAGGCTGGACGTGTGGTTCTGTAATAAACAGACTGGGTCGAGGCTGGACGTGTGGTTCTGTAATAAACAGACTGGGTCGAGGATGGATGTGTGGTTCTGTAATATACAGACTGGGTAGAGGCTGGATGTGTGGTTCTGTAATAAACAGACTGGGTAGAGGCTGGACGTGTGGTTCTGTAATATACAGACTGGGTAGAGGCTGGATGTGTGGTTCTGTAATAAACAGACTGGGTCGAGGCTGGACGTGTGGTTCTGTAATAAACAGACTGGGTCGAGGCTGGACGTTCAGAGAAAACTGGATCAGTGAGAGAGAGAGAACACAGTGTGTTTTTCTCATCTTGACTTCAGAGACTCGCAGTTTATTTTAAAGTTGTTGGTTAATCTCCTCGATCGGCTACGTAATACATAACTGCATGGCTGTTCTTCACAGATGAGGAGGGAAAAAGTAGCTCTGCTGATTTCAATAATGAGTGGAAAACTGAAAATACTTTTAAGTAGATAGTTTGAGTTGAAGAGTGCATCCACACACACACACACACACACACGCAGGCATGCACATGGACACACGCGCACACACACACACACACACGCAGGCAGGCATGCACACACACACGCACACACGTAGGCACGCACACACACACACACATAGGCACGCACACATTCACACACGCAGCCACGCACACACGCACGCACACACACACACTCAGCTACGCAGCGACACACATGCACACGCTCACACGCACACATTCACAGACAGAATGCCTTGCACCCTGTTAATTTGAGGATGCTGCTGTCTTGTATAATTTAACTGGAGTTGAAGCGTTTGAGCCAGCTAGCAGGTGATTAGCCTGCAGTGTCTTGGTACATCACACAATTAGACCACACCGCTGAGCCACTAAAGAACCACTGTAGATCCAAGGCTGAGCTTTCTAATGAACAAAGGTCCCTCACTAATAACATTTTCCTGCTTAGGCTGGGAAAAGAACACGACGATCTTGCTGATATTTCAATAACATCTCTCTTTTGTTTCCACTGAGAGGGATTAGGTTATGTCCCATTAGATACAGTAAATATACTTTCTGTACACAATGTGCAAACTAAAGCTTTTTCTGCTGCCCTTCACAAGTTTGTATTAGTTTATATTCATTTTGTTGTTAATAACTCTGGGAGGGACTCTCTCTCTCTCTCTCTCTCTCTCTCTCTCTCTCTCTCTCTCTCTCTCTCTCTCACTCTCTCACTCTCTCACTCTCTCACTCTATCACTCTATCAATCTATCACTCTATCACTCTCTCTCACTCTCTCTCACTCTCACTCTCACTATCTGAAAATCTGCTGTGGGCTCAGCTCTCTATAAAAATAAATTGCTCTTTTAATGTATACAGTGGTTTTTTAAAAGAAGTGCAGACAGACAATCATGCAGAGTAGCTATTTCCCATCCATAATACAGCCCTCAGGGGAAAGTAAATGCAAGGACAGTGGACACTTAGACTTTGAGAGAGATAAGCGCACTGATTAAATTTTTCTATTAAAAATAAAAACTGTTTGTTTATTTGCTGCTGGGGCCGTACACCTCACAAAGGACAGGTTCACTGTGCTGCTGGAGAGGTGTCACACACACACACACACACACACACACACACACACACACACACACACACACACACACACACAGACACACACACACACACACACACACACACACACACACACACACACACACACACACACACACACACACACACACACAGAGCAATGCAGCCCTATAGATACTTTATACGGTATATCAACCCACACCACAACATACAGTGCCTTCAGAAAGTCTTCACACCCCTTCGCTTGTTCCACATTGTGTTAGAGCCTGAATTTAATTTACACACAATACCCCATAATGACAGAGTGAAAACATGTTTTTTATACATTTTTGCTAATTTATTGAAAATGAAATAGAGAAATATCTATTTTATATAATTATTCACACCCCTCAGTCAATACTTTGTAGATTCACCTTTGGCAGTAATTAAAGCTGTGAGTCTTTCTGCCCCTAAGACCTTTCCACACCTGGATTGTGAAATATTTGTCCATTATTGTTAAAAGAAAAAAGAAAATAATTCTTAAAACTCTGTCAAACATGTTGTTGATCATTGCTAGACAACAATTGTCAAGTCTTGCCATAGATTTTCAAATAGATTTAAGTCAAAACTGTAACTTGGTCACTCAGGAACATTCACTGTCTTCTTGGTATGCAACTCCAGTGTTGATTAGGCCTTGTGAATTTGGTTATTGTCCTGCTGAAAGGTGAATTAATCTCCCAGTGTCTGGTTGACTGCAGACTGAACCAGGTTTTCCTCTAGGATTTTGCCTGTGCTTAGCTCCATTTTTAAATAATAGCCTTTTTCCTTGTAGGGAACAGTGAAATCTCCCCACTTATCCAAAATGTTCTGGTTTTACTATCCTTGAGATCTTCTGGTCCCCACAAGGACAGTTAAACAAACACATACACTCCCTCAGTCTCCCACCCTCCCTATATCACTCCCTCCTTACCGCCCTACCTCTCTACCACCCCCACTACCTCACTCCCTCAGTCTCCCACCCTCCGTATATCACTCTCTCCTTACCACCCTCCCTCTCTACCACCCTCACTTCCTACCACCCCCACTACCTCTCTACCACCCCCACTACCTCACTCCCTCAGTCTCCCACCCTCCCTATATCACTCCCTCCTTACCACCCTCCCTCTCTACCACCCTCACTTCCTACCACCCCCACTACCTCTCTACCACCCCCACTACCTCACTCCCTCCCTACCACCCTCCCTCCCTCTCTACCACCCTCACTCCCACCCTCCCTCCCTCCCTACCACCCTCCCTCTCTACCACTCTCACTCCCACCCTCCCTCCCTCCCTACCACCCTCCCTCTCTACCACCCACCCTCCCTCCCTACCACCCTCCCTCTCTACCACCCACCCTCCCTACCTACCACCCTCCCTCTCTACCTACCTACCACCCTCCCTCCCTCCCTACCACCCTCCCTCCCTCTCTACCACCCTCCCTCCCTACCACCCTCCCTCTCTACCATCCTCCCTCCCTACCACCCTTCCTCCCTCCCTAACACCCTCCCTCTCTACCATCCACCCTCCCTCTCTACCACCCACCCTCCCTATCTACCACCCTCCCTCCCTCTCTACCACCCTCCCACCCTGCATCTCTACCACCCCCCTTACCACCCTCCCTCTCTACCACCCTCCATCTCTACCTACCACCCTCCCTCCTTACCACCCTCCCTCCTTACCACCTTCCCTCCCTACCACCCTCCCTCCCTCCTTACCACTCTCCCTCCCTACCACCCTCCATCTCTACCACCCTCCTCCCACCCTCCCACCCTCCCTCCCTACCACCCTCACTCCCTCCATCCATACCTCCTCTCTCCCTCCCTACCACCCTCACCCTCCATCCATACCTCCTCCCCCCCTCCCTCCCTACCACCCTCCCCCTACCACCCTCACTTCCTCCATCCATATCTTCCTTCCTCCCTCCTCCCCTTCCTCAGCCTCCCTCCTCCCCTTCCTCAGCCTCCCTCCTCCCCCTCCCCTTCCTCCGCTTCCCTCCCCTCTCCCTACCTTCCCCCCTCCCTCAGCCTCCCTCTCTCTTTCTCACCCTCATGCCCTCCCTCTCTCTCTCCCTATATTCCTCCTTCAGCCTCCCTCATGCCCTCCCTCTCTCTCTCTCCCCCTTCCTCCCTCAGCCTCCCTCCCTACTCCTCTCCCTCTGCCTCCCTCCCTCCCTCCCACTCTTTCTCTTTCCCTCCCCCTTCCCTTCCTCAAGTCCTCTTGACAGTTGAGGATATGAGAAAACAGGAGTCCTGCTGTGGATGAGATGATGAAAGTGGTGCCTCTCTCTCTAGAGTACTGTTAATGTGTCTAAACAGCAATAAAGCCCTGAGTTACAGTACAATATAAAGGGCATACCTGTCTGTAAGAGTATTGCCCACTGATGGAGTGGGATGTACTGTTGAAGTCGTAAGTTTACATACATTTAGGTTGGAGTCATTAAAACTCGTTTTTCAACCACTCCACAAATGTCTTGTTAACAGACCATAGTTTTGGCAAGTTGTTTAGGACATCTACTTTGTGCATGACGCAAGTCATTTTTCCAACAATTGTTTACAGACAGATTATTTCACTTATAATTCATTGTACCACAATTCCAGTGGGTCAGAAGTTTACATACACTAAGTTGACTGTGCCTTTTAACAGCTTGGAAAATTCTAGAAAATGATGTCATGGCTTTCGAAGCTTCTGATAGGCTAATTGATATAATTTGAGTCAATTGGAGGTGTACCTGTGGATGTATTGCAAGGCCTACCTTCAAACTCAGTGCCTCTTTGCTTGGCATCATGGGAAAATCAAAATAAATCAGCCAAGACCTCAGAAAAATAATTGTAGACCTCCACAAATCTGGTTCATCCTTGGGAGCAATTTCCAAACGCCTGAAGGTACCACTTTCATCTATACAGACAATAGTAATCAAGTATAAACACCATGGGACCACGCAGCCGTCATACCGCTCAGGAAGAAGACGCCTTCTGTCTCCTAGAGATGAACATACTTTGGTGCGAAAAGTGCAAATCAATCCCAGAACAACAGCAAAGGACCTTGTGAAGATGCTGGAGGAAACAGGTACAAAAGTATCTATATCCACAGTGAAATGTCCTATATCGACATAACCTGAAAGACCGCTCAGCAAGGAAGAAGCCACTGCTCCAAAACTGCTATAAAAAAGCAAGACACGGTTTGCAACTCCACATGGGGACAAAGATCGTACTTTTTGGAGAAATGTCTTCTGGTCTGATGGAACAAAAATAGAACTGTTTTGCTCTAATGACAATCGTTATGTTTGGAGGAAAAAGGGGGAGGCTTGCAGGCCGAAGAACACCATCCCAACCGTGAAGCACGGGGGTGGCAGCATCATGTTGTGGGGGTGCTTTGCTGCAGGAAGGACTGGTGCACTTCACAAAATAGATGGCATCATGAGGACGGAAAATTATGTGGATATATTGAAGCAACATCTCAAGACATCAGTCAGGAAGTTAAAGCTTGGTCGCAAATGGGTCTTCCAAGTGGACAATGACCCAAAGCATACTTCCAAAGTTGTGGCAAAATGGCTTAAGGACAACAAACTCAAGGTATTGGACTTCAAACCTATAGAAAATTTGTGGGCAGAACTGAAAAAGCGTGTGCAAGCAAGGAGGCCTACAAACCTGACTCAGTTACACCAACTCTGTCAGGAGAAATGGGACAAAATTTACCCAACTTATTGTGGGAAGCTTGTGGAAGGCTACCAGAAACATTTGACCCAAGTTAAACAATTTAAAGGCAATGCTACCAAATACTAATTGAGTATGTAAACTTCTGACCCACTGGGAATGTGATGGAAGAAATAAAAGCTGAAATAAATCATTCTCTCTGCTATTATTCTGGCATTTCACATTCTTAAAATAAAGTGGTGATCCTAACTGACCTAAAACAGGGAATTTTTACTAGGATTAAATGTCAGGAATTGTGAAAAACTGAGTTTAAATGTATTTAGCTAAGGTGTATGTAAACTTCAGACATCAGCTGTATGTTGTGTGTTGTCTGGTTGGGTTTAGAGTAATGAAGTTATATTCAACATGTTTAATCAAATAACAGTTTATTGGTCGCGTACACAGATTTGCCCACAGATTTGTACGTAGATGTTATCGCAGGTTCAGCGAAATGCTTGTGTTTCTAGCTCCAACAGTGCAGTAATACCTAGCAACAATTATAATAATACAAATGAACAATTAAAAAAATATCAGAATGAGTGATTTCAGGGACTGGAATGTACAGTATATAAATATATATATATATATAATGGTGTGTAAAGACAGTATGGACAGTATATCAGTAGAAAAGGTGTGTACAGCAGTAGTTATATAGGATGAGACGTGACTAGAATACAGTATATACATATAAAGTGTGTAAAACAGTATGTAAACATTATTCAAGTGACCAATGAGGCAGCCCCCTGCACCTCTCTGATTCAGAGGTTTGTGGGTTAAATGCGGAAGACACATTTCAGTTGAAGGCATTCAGTTGTACAACTGACTAGGTATCCCCCCTTTCCAATGTCTAATGACTCTGTACGTACGACGGCAGTTTCCAAGGTGCGAGGCAGGGGTGGATCTTGTGATTTCGATGCCCCAGGCAGAGGCCAGCATCCGAACCGTGCCCCCACCAACTTTCCTTCAATTCGCAGAAAGCATCTGAGTGAGCGAAACAGCGCCCCTCTGTCTTACTCTATGTAGCCCATGTATCTGATGCTGTCTGGCCAAAAAGAGTATGACATGCCATACTCTTTTTGGCCAGACAGCATCAGAATCATAGGCTACACATTAGAGATCTTCATGGGTTGGTCCTGGGGCTTTCCCACCCAGACCCTAAATGCATAAATACTTTTTTTTATATATAAAGACTGATTCCAAAAGGACCCGAGGACAGTTAGACCCGTTTCGTATGGACCTGATCGGATCCAGACACGGTCCGATCCCATCCAAATAAGTCTATTTTTAAGATACTTTATTATTAACCGGAGCTGATAAAGCACGAGAGGGGCAGAGGAAGAGAGGGGTGTGGTCCATTTCCATTTTCCCCATTTGTACTTTCTTAACTGTGAAAGGCAGCAATACGTAACAAAGCGTTTAGTCTGCCGGTAAACCACACGAAGAAGAACAAGGAGAGAGAGGCGCTGCTCTTTACTGCAGGGGGGTGTGTGCTACTGCTGTGGGTGAGTGACATGGTGGAGCAGGGAGGAACCAGGGAGGGAGAGACAAGGAGGAGCCAGGGAGGGAGAGACAGCAACAAACCAAGCTGACTCTTGCTATAGTAGACTAACACCTGCCATAGCTAAGTTATTTATCATCCAATATGATTTTATTTAATTGTTAATAAAAAATGTCAAAAATAACAGGCATGTCCATTCAGAACAAATTCTTACTTACAATGACAGCCTACCCCAGCCAAACCCAGATGACGCTGGGCCAATTGTGTACCGCCCTGTGGTACTCCCAGTCACAGTCAGTTTTTGATGCAGCCTAGAATCGAACCAGCGTCTGTAGTGACGCTTCTAATACTGAGATGCAGTGCCTTAGACTGCTGCGCCACTCAGGAGACCAAATATAATTGAATAGTGCCTGTCTTGACTGCATCAAACCGGGAGAAGCTAGTTTATAGATCGCTAGGCTAATTGAGGCTACATGCGCTTTCTTGTCCTACCCATTCTCACAATATATTCTATTGAGTCTGTCGACAAAATTCTAACTAAAAGGATACACCGTATCTTCTCTTCCATTGTCCTCCCTCTTGTCTTCCATTCTCCCCCTCTTGTCTTCCATTCTCCCCCTCTTGTCTTCCATTCTCCCCCTCTTGTCTTCCATTCTCCCCCTCTTCTCTTCCATTCTCCCCCTCTTGTCTTCCATTCTCCCCCTCTTCTCTTCCATTCTCCCCCCTTTTGTCATCCATTTTCCCCACTCTTGTCATCCATTTTCCCCACTCTTCTCTTCCATTCTCCCCCTCTTCTCTTCCATTGTCTCCCTCTTCTCTTCCATTCTCCCTCTTCTCTTCCATTCTCCTCCGTCTCTCTTATCTCGCTCGTCTTAATTCACCCCATCTCTATCGCCGGGGGGTAATGGGAGAGAATGGGACATTTCTTTCTCTCTTCACAATAATCACTGCCCTGAGGGACCCCGAGAAGCTATAGAATGGCAGGCTACATTTTTAGCCTGCAATATACTGTACACAATGTGTCATGCATCTAATTTGATGCAATATTTTGCATAAGAAAAGGGCTATCAAACGAAAGTGCTTAAAAGTGGATGCTCTCTGTGAGAGAGAGAGAAAAGGATCCCTGCCTCAGCCTCATTCAGTACTCTGTATTGACTGTATTGTACTGTGTACAAAAGCCAACAGCATCACAGCCATCTTTAGCCAACAGAATCACAGTTATCTATAGCCAACAGCATCACAACCATCTTTAGCCAACAGCATCACAGTCATCTTTAACCAATAGCATCACAGTCATCTTTAACCAACAGCATCACAGTAATCTTTAACCAACAGCATCACAGTCATCTTTAACCAACAGCATCACAGTCATCTTTAACCAACAGCATCACAGTAATCTTTAACCAACAGCATCACAGTCATCTTTAACCAACAGCATCACAGTCATCTTTAACCAACAGCATCACATCCATCTTTAACCAACAGCATCACAGTCATCTTTAACCAACAGCATCACAGTAATCTTTAACCAACAGCATCACAGTAATCTTTAACCAACAGCATCACAGTCATCTTTAACCAACAGCATCACAGTCATCTTTAACCAACAGCATCACAGCCATCTTTAACCAACAGCATCACAGTCATCTTTAACCAACAGCATCACAGTCATCTTAAACCAACAGCATCACAGTCATCTTTAACCAACAGCATCACAGTCATCTTTAACCAACAGCATCACAGCCATCTTTAACCAACAGCATCACAGCCATCTTTAACCAACAGCATCACAGTAATCTTTAACCAACAGCATCACCACCATCTTTAGCCAAGAAACTGAAGGAGATACGGTTACAATATAGATATTTTCTATTGATCGATTTAGAATGTTCAAACACTACATTTATATTTGAGGCAAACTATTGTTTACACAGTGTCAGGCTCAGGTCCTCTAGTAACAGATACAGTAGGAAACGGAAAGTGAAAACATGCAGGCTGTGATGGCACCAAATTAATTTGAAATCGTTAAAAAGGTGCATATGGAGGTTTATCCCACCCATGCTGAGAATCACTTTACACAACAAGAGTTCCCACTGGAGCTGGGAGAGTGAGGAGAGGGGAGAGTGAGGAGAGGGAGGGAGTGAGGGAGGGAGAGAGAGGAGAGGCAGTCTGAGGAGAGGCAGTCTGAGAAGAGGAGAGGGAGGGTGAGGAGAGGGAGTCTGAGGAGAAGGAGGGTGAGGAGAGGGAGTCTGAGGAGAGGGAGGGTGAGGAGAGGCAGTCTGAGGAGAGGGAGGGAGGGTGAGGAGAGGAGAGGGAGGGTGAGGAGAGGAGAGGAGAGGAGAGGGAGGGTGAGGAGAGGGAGGGAGGGTGAGGAGAGGAGAGGGAGTCTGAGGAGAGGGATGGAGGGTGAGGAGAGGCAGGGAGGGTGAGGAGAGGGAGGGTGGGGAGAGGGAGGGTGAGGAGAGGAGAGGGAGGGTGAGGAGAGGGAGGGTGAGGAGAGGCAGTCTGAGGAGAGGGAGGGAGGGTGAGGAGAGGAGAGGGAGGGTGAGGAGAGGGAGTCTGAGGAGAGGGAGGGTGAGGAGAGGAGAGGCAGTCTGAGGAGAGGCAGTCTGAGGAGAGGAGAGGGAGGGTGAGGAGAGGCAGTCTGAGGAGAGGAGAGGGAGGGTGAGGAGAGGGAGTCTGAGGAGAGGGAGGGTGAGGAGAGGCAGTCTGAGAAGAGGGAGAGTGAGGAGAGGGAGTCTGAGGAGAGGGAGTCTGAGGAGAGGGATGGAGAGTGAGGAGAGGGAGGGAGGGTGAGGAGAGGAGAGGGAGGGTCAGGAGAGGGAGGGAGGGTGAGGAGAGGGAGGGAGGGAGGGAGGGTGAGGAGAGGGAGGGAGGGAGGGTGAGGAGAGGGAGTCTGAGGAGAGGGATGGAGGGTGAGGAGAGGGAGGGAGGGTGATGAGAGGGAGTCTGAGGAGAGGGATGGAGGGTGAGGAGAGGGAGGGAGGGTGAGGAGAGGGAGGGTGAGGAGAGGGAGGGTGAGGAGAGGCAGTCTGAGAAGAGGGAGGGAGGGAGAGGAGAGGGAGGGAGGGTGAGGAGAGGCAGTCTGAGAAGAGGGAGGGAGGGAGAGGAGAGGGAGGGTGAGGAGAGGGAGGGTGAGGAGAGGCAGTCTGAGAAGAGGGAGGGAGGGAGGGTGAGGAGAGGCAGTCTGAGAAGAGGGAGGGAGGGTGAGGAGAGGAGAGGGAGGGTGAGGAGAGGGAGTCTGAGGAGAGGAGAGGGAGGGTGAGTCCCTGACAGTGTTCTTCTGGTTGAATCCCACCTGAGGTTCTGACAGGGAACATCAGTCGGCATTCCAGATAAACGTGGCATCAAGCAGCTTAGGACCATATGTCTCTGTGTCTATTGAGAGCCAAGGGAATCCCCAGTGGCTCCATTACAATACGCCTGTAGAGCCTCATATAGTATAAGTACCAATTAACATACGTTAGTGCTGTCCATCTGCACCTGCAGTGTTAGTAGTCACAATACATTTGCTGAATACCAAATGGCGCCCTATTCCAATATAGTGCACTACTTTTGACCAGGGCCCATAAGGGATACACCCACAGTACGACGTAAAGAAACATACTGTAGCTATTATGTAACCCGTTTGCTTTCACAGAGGACATAACTAATGAAAGTAAAAGGATTCATCTTTACTGCAATGACCATCCTGTCTTCTCTGCCGCTCACTGTAATCAGACCTACATTTTGCTTTAGCCAACAGTCAGTGCCCCATGTCTTGGGAATAGAAATAGCTAAACCAAACCATCTACTCTCAAATATAGATGTTAGACTCACTTATTCAACTGGCAGGTTTTATTTTTCCAGTTGTCTCGTAGTCTAACATTACCAGACCTTGGGCAAGCATTCAAAGATTGCGGCAGTAAGCCGTCTGGCTCGAGAGACTAGATGTCTCACAGCCGACATTTACTTTAGTCGATGCACAGGTCTTTGAAGTCAGGCACGACAAATGGAGAAGTAACATTGAGATAGTGATAGCTGCTAGGGACTAAAGAGCATGAAGCTAACACACACACATACTATAACACACACACTATAACACACACACACTATAACACACACACACACACACACACTATAACACACACACTATAACACACACACACACACAATAACACACACACTATAACACACACACACACACACACACTATAACACACACACACACACACACTATAACACACACACACACACTGTAACACACACATACTATAACACGCACACTATAACACACACACACACACACACTATAACACACACACACTATAATACACACACACATGCACTAACACAGATTCAGACACACAAAGCTCATGATGTGCGAGACTGAAGAGCTCAAAGCATTCTAGCCTGGTTCTAACAAGCAGCAGGCAGGCACAGTGAGCATCAGAGAGGGGCACACACACACACACACATATATATATATATATATATATAGAGAGAGAGAGAGACAGTGTGTGTGAGAGAGAGAAAGAATGAAAGAGAGAGAAGAATGGAAGAGAGAAAATTAACAGCAATGACAAATGATTTGATGAAGAATGCAAAAACCTAAGAAAGAAATTGAGAAACCTATCTAACCAAAAACATAGAGACCCAAACAACCTGAGTCTACGCCTTCACTATGGTGAATCATTAAAACAATACAGAAATACACTACGGAAAAAGAAGGAACAACACGTCAGAAATCAGCTCGAAGAAACCATAGAATCGAATCCCTTCGGGGAAAATTGGAACACACTAACCAAACAACAACACAGAGAGTTATCTATCCAAAATGGAGATTTGTCTCCAATATTTTTGGCTCAATAACAAAGAACAAACAGCAAAAACATATACATGATCAATTACAAATCCACTAATACTACATGTGATTTATAAAATATACAGACCACAAATTCCAATTGGCTATAATTACATTTGTTAACATCATCCTCAGCTCTGGCATCTTCCACAAAATTTGGAACCACGGACTGATTGAACATAACGACTACCGTTGGATGTAACCTTGGGAAAATCTTCTACATTATCATTAACAGTAGACTTGTACATTTCCTCAGTGAAAACAAGGTACTGAGCAAATGTCAAATTGGCTTTTTCCAAATTACCGTACGACAGACCACGTATTCACCATGCACACCCTATTTGACAAAAAACAAAGGCAAAGTCTTCTCATGCTTTGTTGACTTCAAAAAAGCTTTTGACTCAATTTGGCATGAGGGTCTGCTATACAAATTGATGGAAAGTGGTGTTGAGGGAAAACATACAACATTATAAAATCCATGTAGACAAACAACAAGTGTGTGGTTAAAATTGGCAAAAATCACACACATTTATTTCACCAGGCCATGGTGGGAGACAGGGATGCAGCTTAAGCGTCACCCTCTCCAACATATATATCAACGAATTGGCGAGGGCACTAGAATCGTCTGCAGCACCCAGCCTCACCCTACTAGAATCTGAAATCCACTGTTTGCTGATGATCTGGTGCTTCTGTCACCAACCAAGGAGGGTCTACAGCAGCACCTAGATCTTCTGCACAGATTCTGCCAGACCTGGACCCTGACAGACCTGGTCCCTGTCAGACCTGGACCCTGACAGTAAATACCAGTAAGACGGTGTTCCAAAAAGGTCCTGTTGCCATGACCACAAATACAAATTCCATCTAGACACCGTTGCCCTAGAGCACACAAAAAACTATACATTCCTCTGCTTAAACATCAGCACCACAGGTAACTTCCACAAAGCTGTGAACGATCTGAGAGACAAGGCAAGAAGAGCATTCTACGCCATCAAAAGGAACATTTGACATAACAATTAGGATCTGGCAAAAAACACTTGAGTCGGTTATAGAACCCATTGCCCTTTATGGTTGTGAGGTCTGGGGTCTGCCCACCAACCAAGAATTCACAAAATGGGACAAACACCAAATTGAGACTTTGCATGCAGAATTCTGCAAGAATTTCCTCTGTGTATAACATAAAACACCAAATAATGCATGCAGAGCAGAATTAGGCCGATACCCACAAATTATCATAATCCAGAAAATATAGATGTTAAATTCTACAATCACCTAAAAGGAAGTGATTCCCAAACCTTCCATAACAAAGCCATCACCTACAGAGAGATGAACCTGGAGAAGGATCCCCTAAGCAAGCTGGTCCTCACGATTAGACTCAACCAAATCGTGTGAAAACCAAAAGATAATTACTAGACACATTGGAAAGAATTAACAAAAAAACTGAGCAAACTAGAATGCAATTTGGCCCTAAACCCGAGAGTACATAGTGGCAGAATACCTGACCACTGTGACCTACCCAAAATTAAGGAAAGCTTTGACTATGTACAGACTCATTGAGCATAGCCTTGCTATTGAAAAAGGTTGTCATAGGCAGACCTGGCTCTCAAGAGAAGACAGGCCACTGCCCTCAAAATGAGGTGGAAACTGAGCTGCACTTCCTAACTTCCTGAAAACTATATGACCATATTAGAGACACATATTTCCCTCAGATTACACAGACCCACAAAGAATTAGAAAACAACTCTGATTTTGATAAATTCCCATATCTACTGGGTGAAATACCATAGTGTGCCATCACAGCAGCAAGATTTGTGACCTGTTGCCACAAGAAAAGGGCAACCAGTGAAGAATAAACACCATTGTAAATGCAACCTATAATTTTTTTTTTGCTTTTGTACTAGACTATTTGCACATCATTACAATACTGTATATAGACATAATGCCATTTGAAATGTCTTTATTCTTTTGAAACTTGTGTGAGTGTAATATTTACCTTTTACTTTTTATTGTTTATTTCACTTTTGTTTTTGTCCATTTCACTTGTTTTGTGAATGTTAACATACAGTTTAAGTCGGAAGTTTACATACACTTAGGCTGGAATCATTGAAACTAGTTTTTCAACCACTCCACATATTTCCTGTTAACAAACCATAGTTTTGGCAAGTCGGTTAGGACATCTACTTTGTGCATTACACAAGTAATCTTTCCAACAATTGTTTACCGACAGATTATTTCACGTATAATGTCACGTTCATCGTAGGAATTGGACCAAAATGCAGCGGGAATGTGTGAACTCATCTTCTGATTTATTGAGAAGAAAACGTGAACACAAAAACAAAATAATAAACAATGACGAAGACGAAAACAGTCCCGTAAGGTACAAATGACTACACTGAGAAACATCTACGCACAAAAACCCATGGAAAAACACCCCTACTAAATAGGACCATCAATTAGAGGCAACGAGGAACAGCTGCCTCCAATTGAAGGTCAACCCACTAAACTAAACATAGAAATAGAAAAATTAGAACGAACATGGAAATATACTAACATAGAACATTAACCAAAAAACCGTGAAACACATAAAACAAACATCCCCTGCCACGTTCCGACCAAACTAAAATAACAAATAACCCCTTTACTGGTCAGGACGAGACATATAATTCACTGAACCACAATTCCAGTGGGTCAGAAGTTTACATACACCAAGTTGACTGTGCCTTTAAACAGCTTAGAAAATTCCAGAAAATGATGGCATGGCTTTAGAAGCTTCTGATAGGCTAATTGACATCATTTGAGTCAATTGGAGGTGTACCTGTGGATGTATTTCAAGGCCTACCTTCAAACTCAGTGCCTCTTTGATTGGCATCATGGGAAAATCAAAATAAATCAGCCAAGACCTCAGAAAAAAATTTGTAGACCTCCACAAGTCTAGTTCATCCTTGGGAGCAGTTTCCAAATGCCTGAAGGTACCATGCTCATCTGTACAAACAATAGTACGCAAGTATAAACACCATGGGAACACGCAACCGTCATACCGCTCAGGAAGGAGACGCCTTCTTGTCTCCTAGAGATGAGCGTACTTTGGTGCGAAAAGTGCAAATCAATCCCAGAACAACAGCAAAGGACCTTGTGAAGATGTTGGAGGAAACAGGAACAAAAGTATCTATGTCCACAGTGAAATGAGTCCTATATCGACATAACCTGAAAGGTCGTTCAGCAAGGAAGAAGCCACTGCTCCAAAACCACCATGAAAAAGCCAGACTACGGTCTGCAACTGCACATGGGGACAAAGATCGTACTTTTTGGAGAAATGTCCTCTGGTCTGATGAAACAAAAATAGAACTGTTTGGCCGTAATGACCATTGTTATGTTAGGAGGAAAAAGGGGGAGACAAGCCGAAGAACACCATCCCAACCATGAAGCACGGGGGTGGCAGCATCATGTGCACTTCACAAAATAGATGGCATCACGAGGAAGAACATTTTGTGGATATATTGAAGCAACATCTCAAGACATCAGTCAGTCACCTAAGACAGGGAATTTTTACTGCGATTAAATGTCAGGAATTGTGAAAAACTGAGTTTAAATGTATTTGGCTAAGGTGTATGTAAACTTCCGACTTCAACTGTGTGTTTCCGATGCCAATAAAGCCCCTTGAATTGAATTGAGAGGGGCGGGGGGGGGGGGGGCACCTCTATAATATTTAACAGAAACAGGATGGCAGAAGCACTTTTCACATGGTTTCATCATCACATCACATCATCAGAGACTGGCTGGGTTTTCCCACACACACACACAGCCCTTGTGGCACGATGTACTCAGGAGGGACTAATGCTCCTACTGATGTAATGAATGAAGGATAGAGAGATAGAAAGAGAGAACGAGAGATGGCATGTACTTTACTATGTACCTACTTAGCTGTCATAAAGCTTCTAACTCTTAAACACTGTTCAATAATGCATTATGCTTGCCTGAGAGACCTTATCTTCTTTTACCTCACCCCCTTCCCCCCTGATCTCTCTCTCTCTCTCTCTCTCACACACACACACACACACACACTGCATAAATAATTCAAGATGAATTAATTCACCTTGAGATTGAGATTGGGCTCAGAGAATGAAGTGACGGGTATAGTTCTCCACTGTACTGAATGAAGTGACGGGTATAGTTCTCCACTGTACTGAATGAAGTGACGGGTATAGTTCTCCACTGTACTGAATGAAGTGACGGGTATAGTTCTCCACTGTACTGAATGAAGTGACGGGTATAGTTCTCCACTGTACTGAATGAAGTGTCGGGTATAGTTCTCCACTGTACTGAATGAAGTGACGGGTATAGTTCTCCACTGTACTGAATGAAGTGACGGGTATAGTTCTCCACTGTACTGAATGAAGTGACGGGTATAGTTCTCCACTGTACTGAATGAAGTGACGGGTATAGTTCTCCACTGTACTGAATGAAGTGACGGGTATAGTTCTCCACTGTACTGAATGAAGTGACGGGTATAGTTCTCCACTGTACTGAATGAAGTGTATGAGTGGTATGGTAAAGCTTGAATACATTTAGTCTAACACTAGTGTCCTGATGCCTTGGGAAGAGTGCAGTACAGGAAGGAAGGAAGAAAGGGTACTGGACAGGAAGAGTACAGTGAAGGTTGGACTTTTTAACCTTCTTTTAACTAGGCAAGACAGTTAAGAACAAATTATTATTTACAATGACAGCCTACACCGGCCATACCTGGACAACACTGAGCCAATTGTACCCCGCCCTATGGGACTCCCAATCATGGCTGGTTGGGAGTCAGCCTGGATTCAAACCAGGGTGTCAGTGGTGACACTTCTAGCAGTGAAATGCAGTGCCTTAGACCGCTGCGCCACTCGGGAGCCCACTGCAGTACAGGAAGGAAGGGGAGGGTACAGTACATAAGGAATAAGGTACCATTTGAGACCTATCCCATGTGTGATAGGACAGGTAATATCCCATCTTTTTCCCCCTGGCATCTAAATGTGTGGGTGGTTTTGACCCTATTCATCCCAATGAGCCACAGAGAAAGCTGAGAGTCTCAGGAAATTGGATGGATTTTAGATGGCCATGGACACAAACCTCATTTTGTCCTCCAACCCTACACTAGGTCCAGTTGAAATAGCACTTACAGGACACTCCTGAGCCCTGTTGTCATCGGCCTGTCTGAGCTATAAGAGTGGCAGGCCATTAGGGAGATGGAGGGGAGATGTCCAGTGTTTGTGGGGGTTTCTGTCTTAGTTTCATGGTGTGTGTGTGTGTGTGTGTGTGTGTGTGTGTGTGTGTGTGTGTGTGTGTGTGTGTGTGTGTGTGTGTGTGTGTGTGTGTGTGTGTGTGTGTGTGTGTGTGTGTGTGTGTGTGTGTGTGTGTGTGTGAGTCTCCCCCTGTGCTATCATACTGCATGTCTTGATAAACTGTCAGAGCAAGAGTCAATGGTTTGGTTAGTGAACACCTAAAGGCCTGTGGATCTCTCAGTTCTCAGCTGGGTTCAGAAGAACAGACTGTATGCTGAAATCAGTCTAATTCTTAATTCATTTGTGAAAGACGACAGCTGAAGAGATCAAGGTGCGCTTTGAGGAATATTTAGAGACTGTCCTCTGTCAATGTGTGTAGTTTGGTTCCAGGAAATGGAGGATTCCCATAGAAAGAGGACAGCTGGAAGTCCCATTATGATGCATGGTCCTGTCAACACTAAATGCAATGAACACATGATGGAGCTTTAATCTCTGTTTCTCTCTCTCTTGTTTTGTAGTGGTATCCTTGGGAAGAAATGTGGCTCCATCATCCTGTCAGCCGAGGAGTTGGGGAACTGCAGAGTAAGTACACAACAATTTAACTGTCACCTTTTCATTTCATTCATACAGTCAACCAAATAGAGTACAGCATAATGTTTTAAAAATGACTCAGTGTTTAATACTGGAGCAGTTCACCTCATTATCAAAACATAAGATATAAAAATCTACTAAATGTGTTAGCTAGGCCATAGAAAATAACAGAGTCTATTAACAATAGTTTTAGCCATAGAGAATAACCAGTCTATTAGAGATAGTTAGGCTATAGAGAATAACCAGTCTATTAGAGATAGTTAGGCCATAGAGAATAACCAGTCTATTAGAGATAGTTAGGCTATAGAGAAAAACCAGTCTATTAGAGATAGTTAGGCTATAGAGAATAACCAGAGTATATTAGAGATAGTTAGGCCATAGAGAATAACCAGTCTATTAGAGATAGTTAGGCCATAGAGAATAACCAGAGTACATTAGAGATAGTTAGGCCATAGAGAATAACCAGTCTATTAGAGATAGTTAGGCTATAGAGAATAACCAGTCTATTAGCAATAGTTTTAGCTATAGAGAATAACCAGTCTATTAGAGATAGTTAGGCCATAGAGAATAACCAGTCTATTAACAATAGTTTTAGCTATAGAGAATAACCAGTCTATTAGAGATAGTTAGGCCATAGAGAATAACCAGTCTATTAGAGATAGTTAGGCTAAAGAGATTAACCAGTCTATTAGAGATAGTTAGGCCATAGAGAATAACCAGTCTATTAGAGATAGTTAGGCTATAGAGAATAACCAGTCTATTAGAGATAGTTAGGCTATAGAGAATAACCAGTCTATTAGAGATAGTTAGGCTATAGAGAATAACCAGTCTATTAGAGATAATTAGGATATAGAGAATAACCAGTCTATTAACAATAGTTTTAGCCATAGAGAAGAATTGGCGTGGTATATATTGACTATATACCACACCCCCTCAGGCATTATTGCTTAATTGTTTGAGCCATATAGTAGGAAGCTACAGTATACAACTCTACAGTATATGCTAGGCCTATAACCCACTAATAACATGTCTATTAGCCATGTGTTGTAACATATGAAGATTGTGTCCAATAAATATGGTGAACATCAGACCCATATTCTGTATAACAGAAAATGGTCACGTGGCCTTGGCTTGCTATATGAAGCAGGCAGACAGGCATCGAAACATTCAGTTACTGTTCGATTGAACGTTAGAATGGACAAAACGAGTGACCTAAGCGACATTGAGCGTGGTATGATCGTCGGTGCCAGGTGCGCCGATTCCAGTATCTCAGAAACGGCCGGCCTCCTGGGCTTCTCACTCACGACAGTGTCTAGGGTTTACCGAGAATGTGGCGACAAACAAACAAACACCTAGTCAGCGGCAGTCCTGTGGGCGAAAACATCTTGTTGATGAGTGATCGAAGGAGAAAGGCAAAAATCGTGCAAGCTAACAGGCGGGCCACAACAGACAAATAATGGCGCTGTACAACACTGGTGTGTCGATAATGGCATCTCAGAACGCACAACTCCTATCAGCTAAAAACAAGAAGACGAGGCTTTAGTGGGCACATTCCGGAGGAATGCAGGGGCCAAATTGAACTCGGTACCACATCGCCGTCCCAGATTTTGCAACAATCCGTATAGCTCCGCATTGACATGATTGGTTGACGGTAGGTGGGGGCAGGAGGTCCTGTATAAACACAAACTCACTTCCTTGACAACTTCCTTCAAAACAGCTCTACTCAACAGCTCTGCGCTGCTCCGCAAAGCGCAAGACGTATGAATGTACTGAATTCTGCAGAGGCCATATCACCGTAAATGTTGCACAGCCAATGCAGACGTCTGATTGACCATGTAGCGCCTTCGAGTCCATGGCCCCATCCTGCCTGGTGTGTCTACGGTACAGACTGGAGGCGGTGGTGTTATGGTGTGGGGAATGTTTCCTAGCACACATTATGTCCATTCATACCAATTGAGCAACGTTTCCACGCCACAAAGAATTCAGGTTGTTCTGGAGGCAAAGGGGGTCCGACCCGATGGTCTGTATCATAGGATGATTGTGTCCATACATACAAGGTGAACATCAGAGACTATCTATACTGACTGTATATGACTCTATTTATCTCTATGGTGAACCTGCTATGACTATGAATGCCTCTTTATCGAGCCCATGCTTATTATAATCACCATGACAGACCTTTAGACCTACGGGCCCTACTCCTAGTGTTAACCTAAGAATCAGTTTTAATAGCCTATGCTATGTCCATTAATAATGCTGCCGTTAATAATGCTGATGTGTTCATTAATAATGCTGCTGTGTCCGTTAATAACGCTGCTGTTAATAATTCTGCTGTGTTCATTAAAGCTTCTTCGGGATCGGTGTCCCTTCCACAGGACGGTTGAGCTAATGTAGGCTACTGCGATTAACACGAGGTTGTAAGTAACAAGAAAAGGACATAGAGATATCTGATATTGGCAGAACGCTTAAATTCTTGTTAATCTAACTGCACTGTCCAATTTACAGTAGCTGTTACAGTGAAATAATACCATCCTATTGTTTGAGGAGAGTGTACCATTTTTGAAACGGCCGTCGAAGGGAGTAGACCAAGGCGCAGCGGGTTGAGTGCTCATTTTTAACTTTTATTGAACACGTAAACAAAACAAGAAACGAACGACAGCTTAACAGTTCCTTCAGGTACAAAACACTAGACTGAAAACAACCACCCACAAACACAAGCTGAAAAACCTCTACTAAATAGGACCTCCAATCAGAAGCAACAAGAAACAGCTGCCTCCAATTGAAGGTCAAACAAAAACCCTAAACATAGAAATAGAAAAACTAGACACGGACATAGAAATATACTAACATAGAACATATACCAAAACCCCCCGAAACACATAAAACAAACACCCCCTGCCACGCCCTGACCAAACTACAATAACAAACAACCTCTTTTACTGGTCAGGACGTGACAGTTTTGAGCATGAAAAGTTATTAATAAATAAATTATGCACATTTGGGCAGTCTTGATACAACATTTTGAACAGAAATGCAATGGTTCATTGGATCAGTGTAAAACTTTGCACATACACTGATGCCATCTAGTGGCCAAAATCGAAATTGCACCTGGGCTGGAATAATACATTATGGCCTTTCTCTAGCATTTCAAAGATGAAGGAACAAAAAATACAAAAGAACAGTTGTTTTTTTCTTTGTATTATCTTTTCCCAGATCTGTTGTGTTATATTCTACTTAATTTCTTTAAAATTTCCATAAACTTCAAAGTGTTTCCTAGCAAATGGTACCAAGAATATGCATATCCTTGCTTCAGGGCCAGAGCTAAAGGCAGTTAGATTTTGGTATGTCATTTTAGCCGATAATGGAAAAAAGGGGCTAACCCTTAAGAGGTTTTAAAAATGCTGCTTTGTCCATTATTAATGCTGCCGTGTCTGTTAATAATGCTACCGTTAATAATGCTGCTGTACCCGTTAATAATGCTGCTCTGTCCATTATTAATGCTGCCGTGTCTGTTAATAATGCTACCGTTAATAATGCTGCTGTACCCGTTAATAATGCTGCTTTGTCCATTATTAATGCTGTCGTGTCTGTTAATAATGCTGATGTGTCTGTTAACAATGCTGACGTGTCCGTTAATAATATTGCTGTGTCCGTTATTGCTGTGTCCATTAATAATATTGCTGTGTCTGTTGTCAATGCTGCTGTGTCCGTTAATAATGTTGCTGGGTCCGTTAACAATGCTGCTGTGTCCGTTAATAATGCTCATTGGCTTTCTCTCTGTGGCTCTAAGTGAGGCCAGTAAATAAGCACTTTACAGCATTACAGCCCTGCTAGTGGAGCAAGAGGAAGAGAGAGAAGAGAGAAACGAGGGGAGAGAGTGGGGAGAAAGGAGCAAGGAGAGAGAGGGAGTAGAGGGAAAGGGGAGAGAGGGAAAGGGGAGAGAGGAGGAAGGGGAGGAGGGTGAAGAGAGGAGCAAGGGGAGAGAGGGGGAGAGAGGGAAAGGGAAGAGGAGGGGAAGACAGGAGCGAGGGAAAGAGATGGGAGAGAAGAGCAAGGGAAGAGAGGGGGAGAGAGGAGCAAGGGAAGAGAGGGAGGAGCGAGGGGAACGAGGGGAGAGAGAGGAGGAAGAGGACAAAGGGAGAGAGGGGAGGTAGGGGAACGAGTGCCCCAGACTAATCCTTCTCTGGTCCCCAAACCCCCAATGGGATATCCTGTAGGATGGCTGTTCCCACAGTCATCTAGTCCCCAAACCCCCAATGGGATATCCTGTAGCATGGCTGTTCCATCAGTCTTCTGGTCCCCAAACTACCAATGGGATAACCGTAGGATGGTTGTTCCCACAGTCATCTAGTCCCCAAACCCCCAATGGGATATCCTGTAGGATTGCTGTTCCCACAGTCATCTAGTCCCCAAACCCCCAATGGGATAACTCGTAGGATGGCTGTTCCCACACTGTCATCATCCTCTGTTGTCTCTCATCCAGAGGTAAAAAGTGCTGCAGACTAACTGACTGACTGGTGATGATGTGTTATCCATAGCTAATGGCAAGCTCTACCAGCCTGTCAGCATAGTGTTGGTTAATGCCAGGTCGTGTCTGATATGGTGCCTTTACAGCCAGTTGGCAGAGCCCACTGGTTAGCAGTCTCTGATGAACATCTCAATAGTTGATTTGTTTCTGGGTGCGGAGATTACTGGTTAGTTACAATATACTGTTCGTGGTTATTGACCAATTATTACTTCAAGCTACTTTGTTTCTTAGTTTTTTTGTGAATACCGTAAATTCCGGACTATAAGCAGCAACTTTTTTCACAGCTTTGAACCTCGCGGCTTAAACAATGACGCGGCTAATATATGGATTTTTCCCGCTTTCAATTTTTTTTTTCCAAAAAAACACATTCTGTGACGTGCTCAGTTTTTGGCGGCATGAAGCTTTCATTAGACCAATGAAATTGCCGAACGGGTTAAGGTCAAACAACTTTTTAGTTTACTGTTTAGATTAAATCGAGCGCTCTCAAAATTCCCATCATTCTGATTACGGTAGTCATTTTATCACCCTCATCATGGCAAAGACACGGAGAAATGCATATGATGCAGCTTTCAAGTTGAAGGCGATTGATCTGGCTGTTGGAAAAGGAAATAGAGCTGCTGCACGGGAGCTTGGTCTTAATGAGTCGATGATAAGACGTTGGAAACAGCAGTGTGAGGAATTGACTCAGTGCAAAAAGACAACTAAAGCTTACTGCTAATTTTTTATTTTTTGTTACAAGCCGTGTTTCGTTAAAGCCTATTTATTTTTGTTACAAGCCGTGTTTCGTTAAAGCCTGTGTAAAGTTCATTTGTTTCAATGTACCGGTAGGCACCTGCGGCTTATAGACATGTGCGGCTTATTTATGTTCAAAATATTATAATTTTTTTTAATTCAGTGGGTGCGGCTTATATTCAGGTGCGCTTAATAGTCCGGAAATTATGGTAATTGTTTTTATTGTTTTTATTATCAGTGAGAAACAATAACATTTTACTGGGAGTTTCTTAAGTACTGAAGACTGGGATATGAGTCTTGACAAGGTCCTGGTGTCAGTAATAAAGTATGGTGGTGTATCAGGTATCAAGTGATGGTTCCATATTTGTACTGCTGTCATACAATAGGCGGCCATCTTGTTTTGCTTTAGATACAGCCGGACGACACAAATGAGACCATCTCAATATCTGTCACTTCCTTCTGTTATCTTAAGACAGAAAATCAACATCTCTTGACAGAGACAAACACAATTAGACCAAGATAACTCATAGAGTGATTATGTCTGAATAGAAAACAGCAATACAGCAGCTTGCATCCATTTAGTCACCACAGTTGTAATCAGCAATGCCTTTTTCTCTCTCCTTCAAACCAACAATGTATTTTATTTCCAACTGTGTTGATTGGATATTACAGAGGTCATCAGAGCTACTCGGTTTGCTATACAAGAGGTATTAAATTTAATTCTACAATATTACATCCACCAGCTATTCTCTCCCAGGCACTGTTCCAAAATCCATATTACTAGCAAATGGGGAATAAAGCAGTGTACTGTATTGAGTATACATTCTAAGTGGCATTCTAGTGTGGATATTGGAACATAGCCTAGGGTCTGTGCTTTGAACATATAAAGGTTATAGCCCAGTTAGAGTTGTGGGCTGCTGGCCAATGCATACCTGAATTCTTCCCTGTGGCTCAGTTGGTAGAGCATGGTGTTTGCAATGCCAGTATGGTGTGTGCAACGCCAGGGTTGTGAGTTCGATTCCCAGTACAAAAAAATGCATGAAATGAAATGTATGCATTCACTACTGTAAGTCGCTCTGGATAAGAGCGTCTGCTAAATGACTAAAATGTAAATAGTATCTCTTTTATTGGTTCCATTGTGCAAGGCAAGCTCAATCAACGGCAGCTAAAGTAAACAAATTCTATTTGAACCAGGTCTGCAAGCCCAGTTGTGGGCTGTTGTCTAAGGCCTGGAGCAGTGTGGTGGTTCGAGGGGCAGGTCAGAGGATGTACTGTGAGTAATGTGGGTCATGAGGATCGATAGAGCCAATGTGTTCAGGCCAAAGAGCACCCATCACTAGCCTGGCCTGAATAAATCAATTAATTGGGATCGCTAGAGCGAACGTGTTCAGGCCTTGACAGCACCAACACAATCACGCATGTGACATAGACCTGATGGCTATTGGCTACACTTTAGAGAGTAGAAAATGGTTTTGTCCACACAGGAATAAATTACAACTTGGTGAAAATAGGGCTTCCATTTATATCTATCAATATGCTGCAGTCTCATCCCCTGTACTGTACTATACTATATTATACTGTACTGTATTAAACTATACTGTACTGTATTATACTATACTGTACTATACTATATTATACTGTGCTGTATTTTACTATACTGTACTATACTATATTACACTGTACTGTATTAAACTATACTGTACTATACTATATTATACTGTACTGTATTAAACTATAATGTACTATACTATATTATTCTGTACTGTATTAAACGAATGTACTATGCTATATTATACTTTACTGTATTATACTGTACTGTACTATACTATATTATACTGTACTGTATTAAACTATAATGTGCTATACTATATTATATTATACTGTACTGTATTATACTATACTGTACTATACTATATTATACTGTACTGTATTAAACTATAATGTGCTATACTATATTATATTATACTGTACTGTATTATACTATACTGTACTATACTATATTATACTGTACTGTATTAAACTATACTCTACTATACATAAGGGATAATCAACATGGGGCTCTTGTTTCTCTGGAAAATAATGAACGACGCGGAAGGTGTATTCCACGACACGCTAGCGGACTGGAACTGACCTTCCACGGAGTTGCATTATTTTCCAGAAAACGCATAGAGCTCCGAGTTGATTATCCCTTTAATACCATGGCTATAACTTAACACATTTGCCGCTAGAAATGTATTGATTTGCGGGTAGAAATGTGTTCAACATCCACTGAAGTAGCCTGTAGGTTTAGAAGATAGTTGCAGTACAGTTGCCTTGGTAACCAAACAAACAGATTTGCTAGTTTAGTTTACCAAACCATCAGGTCTAGTTTACTATTATGAAAATTTAATCCAACAATAATGTTTTCAATTCGACTTTTGCTTTCAAAAGCAGTTCAAACATAGAACATGTAAGAATGAACTGAATGAATTCTGCTGTGTTGATATACCGCGCGTTATAGGGAAATAATGCATGCTCTAGAATGCTCTTCAAGCCAATCAGAAACGAGTAGTCAACAATGCCATGGTATGATGCATTATCATATACTATACTGTACTTTACTGCATTATACTGTATTATACTATACTGTGTTACACTTTACTATACTGTATTATACTATACTGTACTATACTATACTGTATTATAAACTGGGTGGTTCGAGCCATGAATGCTGATTGGCTGACAGCCGTGGTATATCAGACAGTATACCACGGGTATGACAAAACATGTATTTTTACTGCTCTAATTACATTTTATAATAGCAATAAGGCGCCTCGGGGGTTTATAGTACATGGCCAATATACCACGGCTAAGGGATGTGTCCAGGCACTCGGTGATGCGTTGTGCGTAAGAACAGCCCTAAGCTGTAGTATATTGGCCATATAACACACCCCCTTGTGCCTTATTGCTTAATTACACTATTCTGTACTATGCTATACTGTATTATACTGTATTGTACTGTACTATACTATATTATACTGTATTATACTATACTGTATATACTGTATTATATACCATATTATACTGTATTATACTATACTGTACTGCATTATACTATAATATACTATACAGTATCATACTTTAATGTACTGTATTATACTATACTATACTATAAAGTATCATACTTTACTGTATTATATTGTACTATACTATAATGTATTGCACTATACTGTGCTGTACTATACTGTATTATACTGTGCGGTACTATACTATATTAAACTGTATTATACTATACTGTAATGTATTTTACTATACTATAAAGTATCGTACTGTACTGTATTATACTGTAATGTGTTACGCTATACTGTAGTGTACTATACTTTGATATATTATACTAAACTGTAGTGTATTATACTATACTGTACTCTACTGTGCTATACTATACTATACTATACTGTACTGTACTGTACTATACTATAATGTATTATTCTGAACTGTACTTTTACACTAAACTATACTATACTGTATTATATTATACTGTACTATTTTATAGTACACTGTCGTGTACTATACTATAATGTATTATACTTAACTGTACTGTACTGTAAACTAAACTATACTATAGTCTATTATATTATACTGTACTGTATTATACTATACTGTACTCCACTATACTATACTGTACTCTACTCTACTATACTGTATTATACTATACTTTACCCTACTCTACTATACTGTATCATACTATACTGTACTCCACTATACTATACTATACTGTACTCTACTCTACTATACTGTATTATACTATACTTTACTCTACTCTACTATACTGTATCATACTATACTGTACTGCAATTCAGAGGCACTTATGTACGGTACCTGGTATCCTCTAGCCATCCAACAGAACACGTACCTCCAACCCTCAAGCTTAACACACTAAAAGGGTTCCAGACAGAGAGAGTGATGAACATATAACGTGTGTGTGTCCTTGTTTGTGTGAGTGTCGGAGTGGTGTCCGTGTCTGATGTTTGTAATTTTCACTTTGAAATTTCAGACTTGATATTTCCCTTACCAAAACAAACACAGAATCTAAATATATTTTATATTTGAGATTCTTCAGAGTAGACACCCTTTGCCTTGATGACAGCTTTGCACACTCTTGGCATTCTCTCAACCAGCTTCACCTGGAATGCTTTTCCAAAAGTCTTGAAGGAGTTCCCACATATGTTGAGCACTTGTTGGCTGCTTTTTCTTCACCTGCGGTCCAACTCATCCCAAACCATCTCAACTGGGTTGAGGTCGAGGGATTGTGGAGGCCAGGTCATCTGAAGCAGCACTCCAAAATATAAAATATATTTTGATTTGTTTAACACTTTTTGTTTTGGTTACTACATGTTTCCATATGTGTTATTTCACAGTTTTGATGTCTTAACTGTTATTCTACAATGTAGAATTTTAGTTATTCTGCAGCTGTTCCAACTGAGCCCGTCTCACAGCCTGTAAAAGGAAATCATCAGCAGGATTACCAAAGGGGGGGGCTAACTGTACCGCAGGTCGAGTTTGGGAAACCCCGCTCCGTTACACTGCAGACCGATGTTGTACAGTACTGACCAAAATAACCTTGACCCCCCCCAGACATTACAGGCATTACTCTGGCAGTCAAACCATTACAGGGTCGGGGAGCATTCATCGTCTGTGTCCCAAATAGCACCTTATTTCCTCAGTGCACTACTTTTAGACCAGGTATTATAGGTTTTCCTATCGGCCTTCGACAAAAGTAGTGAACTGCATAGGTATTTGGGTACTATATATCGGGATCCTAAGCCATTGACTCCATTAGTGAGCAGTGAAATGCTGACTGCATGAGTGTGACTGTGAAAACAACACCATGTGTTTAATGTGTCATTAGCTGAACTAAAACAAAAACTCCATCACTTCCTCTACACACACTTGGATACAGCTCATTTTCTAGCTAAACCCATTTCATTTTACAGCCCCATTTTGTATAGACTCTTAAGCAATTTATTTAGGTCTATATTCACAACCACAAGGTTGCACATAACATTTTTAACTTTGCTTTTCGAGACTTATTTTTTTGAATGCCAGAACATGAATAAAGTAATGATTATTAATGTATATGTTCTTTCATTAGGATTTGAGAATCAGGGCTCACTGGCTGTGTACGGTGCTGCTGTGATGTGTTGCTTATTAGGATGCAGACCATGCCTTGGGTTTATTTGGTGATTCAGTGCTTTTATATTTTGGCACAAGGCACCGTATTAAAAACACAACAGCTAGCAAACAGGAAGCCATTCATTCTACTGGGGATTTACTATGTACTATCTCCTCTTTTTCACTTTCTTCCTTCCTTACTTCCTCTCTCTCTCTCTCTCTCTCTCTCCCTCTGTCTTTCCATATCTCCCCCCCTCTCTTTCTCTCTCCGTCCCCCTCTCTCTCCCTCTCTCTCTGTCCCTCTCTCTCTCTGTCCCTCTCTCCCTCTGTCCCTCCTTATCTCTCCCTCTGTCTTTCCATATCTCTCCCTCTGTCTTTCCATATCTCCCTCCCTCTCTCTCTATCTCTCTCTCCATCCCTCTTTCCGCTCCAGGAAGTTGCCACCATGCAGTTCTGTGCCCACAAGTTGGACAAGAAGGACTTCTTTGGGAAGTCAGACCCCTTTATGGTGTTCTATAGGAGTAATGAAGATGGGACGTGAGTTATTTACATGTTTGATTTGTTTTACTGCTTGTTTTCTGGTTCTAATATCTTATCGAAGAGAAAACAGTACATGAGGGCTAAGCTATCAGATCAAAGGATGGAGAGATTGAGAGAGAGAGAGAGAGAGAGAGAGAGAGAGAGAGAGAGAGAGAGAGAGACACGGAGAGATGAAGATGGGGAGAGAGAGATGAAGAGATGAATAGAGTGAGAGGCAGAGCGATGGAGAGATGGAGAGAGAGAGAGAGAGACAGATAGAGAGATGAAGAGATGGAGAGATGAAGAGAGTGAGAGAGAGCAATGGAGAGATGGAGAGAGAGAGAGAGAGACAGATAGAGAGATGAAGAGATGGAGAGATGAAGAGAGTGAGAGAGAGCAATGGAGAGATGGAGAGAGAGAGACAGATAGAGAGATGAAGAGATGGAGAGATGAAGAGAGATAGTGAGATGAGAGGACAAGAGACACGAATGGTCTTAAAATCAACTCATACACAGACAGAGGCACTGACACAGTCCTACCACCAACTAAAGAGAGGATTTATAGGTAACACTGCAGTATGTATATTTTCAGCTGTGCATCTGAAAGTAAAGTACTGTTATGTGTTATTTTAAGGTCTTGCATGTAGCTAGAATCACAAATGTTCTTGTGGGAAGATATTAGGTATTAGGTAGTGAAAGTTGTTGCCAGAGCACTGTAATTAATTCCTCTGTGTCCATATGTGTCTCTGTCCAGGTTTACTATTTGCCATAAGACAGAGGTTGTGAAGAACACTCTGAACCCAGTTTGGCAGGCCATCTCCATCCCTGTCAGAGCACTCTGCAATGGAGACTTCGATAGGTACTGTTATACACACACTATAACACACACACACACTATAACACATACACACACTATAACACACACACACTATAACACACACACACACTATAACACGCACACTATAACACACACACACACTATAACACACACACACACTATAACACACACACACTATAACACACACACACTATAACACACACACACACTATAACACGCACACTATAACACACACACACTATAACACACACACACACACACACACACACACACACACACTATAACACGCACACTATAACACACACACACTATAACACACACACACACTATAACACACACACTATAACACACACACACACACTATAACACACACACACACACTATAACACACACACACACACTATAACACACACACACACACTATAACACACACACACTATAACACACACACACTATAGCACACACACACTATAACACCAACACTCTATAACACCAGCACACACACTATAACACACACACACACTATAACACACACACACACACTATAACACACACACACACTATAACACACACACACACACTATAACACACACACACACTATAACACACACACACACTATAACACATAATCACTATAACACACACACACACTCTGAACCCAGTGCGGCAGGACTTTGACAGGTAGGATATTGTACACTCACTATAACACACAACCACTATAACACACACACACACACACACACAGAGCGGCTTAGTTTTTTCTGTGAGAACTGGGGTGGAGGCGCAATTTTGATATGTGGCGTAACCATTTCAAAACGGCCTGGCCTCAGCAAATTTAGACACCATTGATTTTTTACTGTTATTTTATCTGTGCCTCAACCGTAGAGTTAATACACCCTCTCTCTAACTGCCCTGCTGGAGTTTGGCTGCTCATTGATCTGTCCACAGTTGGCAACAGCATTCCAGATAAGGCTCTGATTGGCTGCTTCTACCTGGGGCTTCGTCCAAAATGGCACCCTATTGCCTGTGTAGTGCGCTACTTTTCATCAGAGCCATGGTCACAAGTAGTGCATTACATATAGGGAGTAGGGTGTAATTTTTCTCTTAAAGTATCTTATCTGGATCCCCAAGAGAGCAGGGAGAGAGGGAGAGACAGAGACAGAGGGAGGGAGAGGGAGAGGGAGAGGGAGAGGGAAAGAGAGAGAGAGAGAGAGAGAGAGAGAGAGAGAGAGAGAGAGAGAAGGGGAGAGAGAGAGAGAGGCAGAGAGAGGCAGAGAGAGAGAGAGAGAGAGAGAGAGAGAGAGAGAGAGAGGCAGAGAGAGGTGGGAGTTATGGTGGGGAAAGGAAGAGGTAGTGAAGGTGCAGAGATAGAGAGGGTCAGGGAGAGGGAGAGAGCAGGGGAGGGAAAGAGAGGCAGGGGAGGGAGAGAGAGTGTAGGTGTTACTCCTGTAGTGGACACCTGCAGTGTGTGTGTGTGTGTGTGTGTGTGTGTGTGTGTGTGTGTGTGTGTGTGTGTGTGTGTGTGTGTGTGTGTGTGTGTGTGTGTGTGTGTGTGCGCACGCACGCGCGTGTGTGTGCGTGTGTGTGTGCGTGCGCGCGCGTGTGTGTGTGTGTGTGTGATGCTTCGACAGCCCACACCTCTACCCAGGCCCTATCAGAGCCTCTCCCACACCACAGGAGTCGGGGATCAGCCGCTAGCCTCCACTCACTGTAGCTGTCTGTTTGCTCACCTCACCACCCTGCTGAAGCTAATTGGCCAAGACAGTTGGACTGTAGGGGTTGAAACCATAGAAATAGAATTAGAGAGGGAAACCCATTGGACCAAAAGCAATTTGACTACACCATCATGGGTATTAATGAGGATGACCGTTCTAGTAATTATATTTCTATGGTTGAATATGAACATTGCGAAGACAGAGACCTTGAGAGAGATGTGGGGAGTGATTGTCTTCAGATACTGTATCGAGCTGGGGAGGGTATAGACTACACTATAGATTTCCTGTGAGGAAATATATTTTGATTGGTTTTCTTTTGGCAGTCCTGCGTTATTGCTTCTCCTAAATGCAGTAAACAGTGTTTATGCCCCTGTGTAACACTATGCAACACTGTGTGATGCTATGCAACACAGTATAACACTGTGTTATGTAGTCACTGTGTAATGCTGTGTTATGTAGTTACTGTGTAACGCTGTGTTATGTAGTTACTGTGTAATGCTGTGTTATGTAGTTACTGTGTAATGCTGTGTTATGTAGTCACTGTGTAATGCTGTGTTATGTAGTTACTGTGTAATGCTGTGTTATGTAGTTACTGTGTAATGCTGTGTTATGTAGTCACTGTGTAATGCTGTGTTATGTAGTTACTGTGTAATGCTGTGTTATGTAGTTACTGTGTAATGCTGTGTTATGTAGTTACTGTGTAATGCTGTGTTATGTAGTCACTGTGTAATGCTGTGTTATGTAGTTACTGTGTAATGCTGTGTTATGTAGTTACTGTGTAATGCTGTGTTATGTAGTCACTGTGTAATGCTGTGTTATGTAGTTACTGTGTAATGCTGTGTTATGTAGTTACTGTGTAATGATGTGTTATGTAGTCACTGTGTAATGCTGTGTTATGTAGTCACTGTGTAATGCTGTATTATGTAGTCACTGTGTAATGCTGTGTTATGTAGTTACTGTGTAATGCTGTGTTATGTAGTTACTGTGTAATGCTGTGTTATGTAGTCACTGTGTAACACTGTGTTATGTAGTTACGGTGTTATGTAGTTACTATGTTATACACATTATTGGGTAGTGATGGTTTTCTGTTTCACCTTGGATTAAACGTTGACATAGAAGGGACATGAGATCAAATTGACTTTAACTGGCATCAGTAGGGAATCATCAGGGATACTAGCCTAATCTCAAGTCTATTAAAGGGTTAGAACAGGGGCCTCTCTCTCTCTCTCTCTCTCTCTCTCTCTCTCTCTGTCTCTCGCTCTCTCTCGTTCTCGCTCTCTCTCGTTCTCTCTCTCTCTCTCCCCCTCTCTCTCTCTTTCTCTCTCTCTCAGTGTACATTCAGACAGGGATACCAGGTTAAGACTGAAGCAGAGTGTTTTCTCCCTCCTGGTTTGGGTGATGATAGTTGATTGACAGGGCCTGTGGGGTAAACCCAATATGATATGTGTCTGAGTGATGTGGAGGAGGAGAGGATGTGTCTGTCTGCCAGGCAGTAGATGCTTCCCAACTGCACTACTTTGACTAGGGCACAGAGGGCTTATTTTGGGAACTCTTATCATCATGATGTGCTCCCCCTTAGGGGGTTGTTGTCTACCTTTGGCAGGCGGGAGGAGGGAAACAACTCGCCCCAAAAGTTTAGGAAACTCATTGTATTATATCTCAATTTCCTCTGATAGAAACTTCATTCTGCACTCACAAATTCATTTTCTATTAAATTGTGATTTAAAGTCTGTCATCCCTTTTTGTGAAGTGCACTTACTGAGTATTTTGTTCACATCGTGTTGCAGCAGTAAGTTTTGCAGCAATAAGTGTCTTTATGTCTAACACAAGTTCAATATAAAACGTCACATTCATTGTAATTACTAAGGAGTCTGTTCCAATCGTATATGCCATTTCAGACTTAATCGGTTTCTTTGATTATTATTTTCAGTATGTAATTAGCTAATGTGGTTTTTAAACCTCGTCTTTTTTCCTAAAAACGTTAAATTTTCTTGATAAGATGATTGGTTTGGTTTTAATTCCATCTCCCTTTAAATGCTCTTTTGAAACCTTTTCATGTGCATTCACTCAAACATTTGTCTCAAGGGTGTTATGTGAACTGCTCTGGCTAAGATCAATTTAATTATCAGTTATTAAATGTGTAATGAGCTTTAATGGCCAGTCACTGCTATAGAAACCAAACTCACAGAGTGTTTTAAGAGTCCAGCTCTCAGGCATTTTAAAAGGGCAATCTAGAATTGATTGGTACATCCATTATTTATTTTTTTACTTTTATTATTATTGAAGAATATAACTTATAAATGCCTCATGAGCTTAGTTCAGCAGTCTTACTTCATCACAATCCAAAATCGAATTTATCTAGCCCCATCACTCAGCAGTTTACCAAAAAAGAAGCCACATTGTTGTTATTTGAATCTCAGATTTCCCCTTTAAATTCTAAAAACTCATTCTATTGAAGCTTTTTGAGAATTCCAGAATCCTGCTCTGAAAGACACTGGTGAAGGTCCAGTGAACGTAGATATATGAACGAACACACACTAACACACACACACACACACACACACACAGATATGCACACACACATTCCTCATCCTTGGGTGTGTTTTCTTTTTCAGGACAATCAAGGCAGAGGTGTACGACTGGGACAGAGATGGAAGGTAAGGACACACACACACACACACACACACACACGCACACACACACACACACACACACACACACACACACACACACACACACACACACACACACACACACACACACACAATAATGTTTTCACTTGATTAGTTTCCAGACGAGAAATGATTTATGCATCAATGGCAGGAGTATGATTTGAGTTAGGACATTCCTCATCATGTTTTAGAAGATTAAGCACCATGACATCACTGTTATATGTTTCACTGCTACAACACTGACATGTTTCACTACTACAACACTGTTAAGTTTCACTACTACAACACTGTTAAGTTTCACTACTACAACACTGTTATATGTTTCTCTGCTACAACACTGTTATATGTTTCACTGCTACAACACTATCATGTTTCACTACTACAACACTGCTATATGTTTCACTACTACAACACTGTTATATGTTTCACTGCTACAACACTGTCATGTTTCACTACTACAACACTGTCATGTTTCACTACTACAACACTGTCATGTTTCACTACTACAACACTGTTATATGTTTCACTACTACAACACTGTTATATGTTTCACTACTACAACACTTTTATATGTTTCACTGCTACAACACTGTTAAATGTTTCACTGCTACAACACTGTCATGTTTCACTACTACAACACTGTTATATGTTTCACTACTACAACACTGTTATATGTTTTACTACTACAACACTGTTATATGTTTCACTACTACAACACTGTTATATGTTTCACTAGTACAACACTGTTATATGTTTCACTACTACAACACTGTTATATGTTTTACTACTACAACACTGTTATATGTTTCACTACTACAACACTGTTATATGTTTCACTAGTACAACACTGTTATATGTTTCACTACTACAACACTGTTATATGTTTTACTACTACAACACGGTCATGTTTCACTACTACAACACTGTCATGTTTCACTACTACAACACTGTTATATGTTTCACTACTACAACACTGTCATGTTTCACTACTACAACACTGTTATATGTTTCACTAGTACAACACTGTCATGTTTCACTACTACAACACTGTTATATGTTTCACTAGTACAACTCTGTCATGTTTCACTACTACAACACTGTCATGTTTCACTACTACAACACTGTTATATGTTTCACTACTACAACACTGTTATATGTTTCACTACTACAACACTGTTATATGTTTCACTGCTACAACACTGTTATATGTTTCAGCAGCTTAATTCCTGCTCTTTTGAGCCAAATACACAATACATCCATTATATTTCTACATTTCTACACCCCAGAGGGACTGTCTATGCACACAGTCTGACATTTTGTTGTTGTGGTGTACTTTACCTTGCAGCCATGACTTCATCGGTGAATTCACCACCAGCTTCCGAGACCTGTCCCGGGGCCAGAGCCAGTTCAATGTGTACGAGGTGAGTGGAGAGGAAGGGAGGGTGGGAGGCAGGGCACTCACCCAATTTGTCTCCCAAAGGCGTACAGATAAAACAAAGAATAACATAATAAACCAAAGAAACATAACAAATAGACCACAGGCCCTTGTAGGAGGACGGAGAATACCAAGAGAAATTCTGACATAATATCTCTGCAACCCAGTTAGGAGACGTACAGTACATTACAGTACTACAATATTAGCATTAACGCTAGTGTTTACTCAACCTTATGCTAGCATTAGCATAACTTTCCCTGGTTCACACTGAACCCCACTGAGTTTGGCTATGGTAATAGCAATCTGGACATCATAGTGGATGATGTAAGGGATTAGAAGGAGATGAAAAGTTACAGTGCAGTGCTAGAGGGCCAGGCCTAGATTATACTTCTCTGCCACAACCCTGCATAGGTATTAGGCGTACTTGAGTTTATTTTATTTTTACAGGGACAGTGCACATTAATCAACGTTTCAGTAAAAGTGCCGGTTTTAGCCAGCCGGCTAATTTTCAACAGCAGTCCCTGGGCAGGTTATTAAAAACAATTACAATATAGACAATCATAGAACAGTGAGCACACGCAGAGTAACATAGGACAAGCAAGACATAGCATACAGACAGAGTAACATAGGACAAGCAAGATGTAGCATACAGACAGAGCAACATAGAACAAAAAGCAACAAGACTTAGGTTACGTATCATGTAACCTACATAGTGCACTACTTTTGAACAGATCCTTACTGGCCAAGGTCAAAAGTAGTGCCATATATAGGGAATATAGGGTACTGTACAGTGAAATGAATATAAGGATAATAGTCCTTGGCCCTCTGAGTCTACTGCTGGTCCCTGATAATTAAAACTGTTGACACGTTACATTAAGAACTGACATTGGAAAGGGGGAAATGGGGGATACCTAGTCAGTTGTACAACTGAATGCTTTCAACTGAAATGTGTCTTCCGCATTTAACCCACAGCCCTCTGAATCAGAGAGGTGCGGGGGGGGCTGCCTTAATCGGCATCCACTTCTTTGGCTCCAGGGGAATAGTGGGTTAACTGACTTGCTCAAGGGGCAGAACAACAGATTTTTACTTTGTCAGTTCGAGGATTCGATCCAACAACCTTTCGGTTACTGGCCCAATGCTCTAACCACTAGGGGAAGGGAGCGAGAGAATTACCGTACGACACACCACGCATTCACCTTGCACAACCAAATTGACAAAGAAACAAACCAAAAAAGAGGCAAGGTCTTCTCATACTTTTTTGATTTGAAAAAAGCTTTTCACTTATTTTGTCATGAGGGTCTGCTTTACAAATTGATGGAAAGGGGTGTTGGGGGAAAAAACATACAACATTATAAAATCTATGTACACAAACAACAAGTGCGCAGTTAAAATTGGCAAAAAACACACATTTCTTTCCACAGGGCCATGGGGTGAGACAGGGATGCAGCTTAAGCCCCACCCTCTTCAACATATATATCAACGAATTGGCGAGGGCACTAGAACAGTCTGCAGCACCCGGTCTCACCCTACTAGAATCTGAAGTCAAATGTCTACTGTTTGCTGATGATCTGGTGCTTCTGTCCCCAACCAAGGAGGGCCTACAGCAGCACCTAGATCTTCTGCACAAATTCTGTCAGACCTGGGCACTGACATTGAATCTCAGTAGGACAAAAGAATAATGGTGTTCCAAAAATGGTCCAGTTGCCAGGACCACAAATACAAATTCCATCTAGACACCGTTGCCGTAGAGCACACAAATAACGATACTACCTGAGTCTAATCATCAGCACCACAGGAAACTTCCACAAAGCTGTGAACAATCTGAGAGACTAGGTAAGAAGGGCCTTCTATGCCATCAAAAGGAACAAAAAATGTGACATACCAATTAGGATCTGGCAAAAAATACTTTAATCACTTATTGAAACCATTGCTCTTTATAGTTGTGAGGTCTGGGGTCTGCCCACCAGCCAAGAATTCACAAAATGGGACAAACACCAAATTGAGACTCTGCATGCAGAATTCTGCAAAAATATCCTCTGTGTACAACGTAAAACCCCAAATAATGCATGCAAAGCAGAATTAGGCCAATACCTGCTATTTATCAAAATCCAGAAAATATCCGTTAAATTCTACAACCACCTAAAAGGAAGCAATTCCCAAACATTTCATAACAAAGCTCTGTTCACAAACACAAATAGACTCCACAGAGCCCCAGGACAGCAACACAATTAGACCCAACCAAATCATGAGAAAACAAAAAAATAAATACTTGACACATTGGAAGGAATCAACAAAAAACGGAGCAAACTAGAATGCTATTTGGCCCTAAACAGAGAGTTTCACAGTGGCAGAATACTTGACCACTGTGACTGACCCAAAATTAAGGGAAGCTTTGACTATGTACAGACTCAGTGAGCATAGCCTTGCTATTGAGAAAGGCCACCGTAATCAGACCTGGCTCTCAAGGAAAGACAGGCTATGTGCACACTGCCCACAAAATGAGGTGGAAACTGAGCTGCACTTCCTAAATACCTGCCAAATGTATGACCATAATAGAGACACATATTTCCCTCAGATTACACAGATCCACAAAGAATTAGAAAACAAACCCAATATTGATAAACTCCCATATCTATTGGGTGAAATACCACAGTTTGCCATCACAGCAGCAAGATTTGTGACCTGTTGCCACAAGAAAAGAGCAACCGTTTACAAACTCCATTGTAAATACAACCCATATTTATTTATTTTCCCTTTTGTACTTTAACTATTTGTACATCGTTACAACACTGTATATATACATAATATGACATTTGTAATGTCTTTATTCTTTTGGAACTTTGGTGAGTGTAATGTTTACTGCTCATTTTGTTTTTTTATATTATCTATTTCACTTATTATGGCAAAGTAAATATATGTTTCCCATGCCAATAAAGCCCCTTACATTGTGAGAAAGAGAGAGTGAGAGAGAGAGAGAAACAGTGAGTGAGAGAGAGAGAGAGAGAGAGAGACCTGTGTTGTATGGTATGACCCAGCTACTGAGTGATTAAGTCTGTAGGGGGAGATGAGAGGGGAAGCCTGGGTGTTTTACCAGGCCAGGAAAAGAACCCTGTCAGAACCCTGACACCGTGACAGAGAGGACAGAGATGCCTGGGGGAGAACCACAACACCGTGACAGACAGGATAGAGATGCCTGGGGGAGAACCACAACACTGTGACAGAGAGGATAGAGATGCCTGGGGGAGAACCACAACACTGTGACAGAGAGGATAGAGATGCCTGGGGGAGAACCACAACACTGTGACAGAGAGGATAGAGATGCCTGGGGGAGAACCACAACACTGTGACAGAGAGGATAGAGATGCCTGGGGGAGAACCACAACACTGTGACAGAGAGGATAGAGATGCCTGGGGGAGAACCACAACACTGTGACAGAGAGGATAGAGATGCCTGGGGGAGAACCACAACACTGTGACAGACAGGACAGAGATGCCTGGGGGAGAACCACAACACTGTGACAGACAGGACAGAGATGCCTGGGGGAGAACCACAACACTGTGACAGAGAGGATAGAGATGCCTGGGGGAGAACCACAACACTGTGACAGACAGGACAGAGATGCCTGGGGGAGAACCACAACACTGTGACAGAGAGGATAGAGATGCCTGGGGGAGAACCACAACACTGTGACAGAGAGGATAGAGATGCCTGGGGGAGAACCACAACACCGTGACAGAGAGGATAGAGATGCCTGGGGGAGAACCACAAGACCGTGACAGAGAGGATAGAGATGCCTGGGGGAGAACCACAACACTGTGACAGAGAGGATAGAGATGCCTGGGGGAGAACCACAACACTGTGACAGACAGGACAGAGAGGCCTGGGGGAGAACCACAACACTGTGACAGAGAGGATAGAGATGCCTGGGGGAGAACCACAACACTGTGACAGAGAGGATAGAGATGCCTGGGGGAGAACCACAACACTGTGACAGAGAGGATAGAGATGCCTGGGGGAGAACCACAACACTGTGACAGAGAGGATAGAAATGCCTGGGGGAGAACCACAACACTGTGACAGAGAGGATAGAGATGCCTGGGGGAGAGACGAGGTAGTGGAAGGAGAGGATGGAGACAGGGGAAGGGAATGCTACCTTTGACTTGATATTCAGCACTTCATGCGCCGTGTGTTTCCATGTGTGGATCCTGCAGAATGAGCGCTGGGGATGTTTCACATAACCTTGATCCTCTTATTACCAGCTCCTGCATCATACACACCTTCCTGTGGCCTCAGGTGCTGAATACGCAATAAGGATCTTAGTTATGTTATAGTCTCTATCAGCCATCACCTCTCATCTGCAATCGGTTCATTTTCTCTCTCTCTCTCTGTGTGTGTGTGTGTGTGTGTGTGTGTGTGTGTGTGTGTGTGTGTGTGTGTGTGTGTGTGTGTGTGTGTTTATACATATATATTGGCATGTGTTGTTCAGAGACACAAACCTCGGTGGATTCCGTTCCGTTCGTTATTACATGCATGTAATACACCCAGGATAGACCCCGATGAACAGCCTGGAATAACATGTGCACTACACTAAGCCTGAGGGTCTGGTATTTCAGCGTTACCCACTGCAGTTATGGGACTGAGTTTCACATGCCCCGTTACATATACTGTACCTACAGTATAACATGGGGGGTGGGGGTGAGCATACCTGATGTTCTTTATTGGCCCAGAGGAATGGAGACATGATATTATTATCAGCATGTTCATGTTGTGCCTGTGGAATCCTAGGTCGTGAACGCCAAGAAGAAGATCAAGAAGAAGAGATACATCAACTCTGGGACGGTGAGTCAGTCCAAATCAATAAAAAAAATCTCCAGGTTAAAATCTACATCTCTTCTTGCCTGGTGCAACCGAATATTTCTTCCCCATCATCTCTGTTTGTTGTGTTCATTAATGAGTTTTATGTTTGTAGTAAGAGAATTGCAGTGGTTTAATTTCTGTAGCTAATTGTTTGTTATCTGATTCCTAGACAAGATAGAAACTTTGTTTTGTTACGGTCCAGATAATAAACATTAGCCTGGTGCCAGATCTGCATGTGCTGTCTTGCTAACTCCTACGGACCATTGCGATGTTTGGCATGCAATACTAAACACAAACAGCTCTGGGACCAGGCTAAATGAACATCACTAGAAGAGAAATAAGTTGTAATGGCCTCAAACAAAGTTAACTGGTGAGAGTCTATAGAGATGATAACTGTCCTATCAGTGACTGAGTGGCTGCTTCTTCAGTTCTCCTTCACATGTCCTGTTGTCCAATCAGTGACTGAGTGGCTGCTTCTTCAGTCCTCCTTCACATGTCCTGTTGTCCTATCAGTGACTGAGTTGCTGCTTCTTAACTCCTCCTCTACATGTCCTGTTGTCCAATCAGTGACTGAGTGGCTGCTTCTTCAGTCCTCCTTCACATATCAAGTTAAATCAAATGTTATTGGTCACATACACATGGTCAGCAGATGTTATTGTGAGTGTAGAGGAAATGCTTATGCTTCTAGATCCGACAGTGCAGCAGTATCTGACAGGTAATATCTAACAATTCCACAACAAAACCTAATATCTAACAAATTCCACAACAAAACCTAATACACACAATCTAGTAAAGGAATGAGACTATATAAGTATAAAATATATGGATGAGCAGTGACAGAGCGGCTAAGATGCAATAGATAGTAAAGAATAGATAGTGAAGGATACAGTATACAGTATATACATATGAGATGAGTAATGCGAGATATGTAAACATTATTAAAGTGACTAGTGTTCCATTGATTTAAGTGGCCAATGATATCAAGTTTGTATGTAGGCAGCAGCCTCTCTGTGTTAGTGGTGGCTGTTTAACAGTCTGATGGCCTTGAGATAGAAGCTGTTTTTCAATATCTCTGTCCCAGCTCTGATGCACCTGTACTGACCTTGCTTTCTGGATTGGAGCGGGGTGAACAGGCAATGGCTCGGGTGGTTATTGTCCTTGATGATCTTTTTTGCCTTCCTGTGACATCGGGTGTTGTAGGTGTCCTGGAGGGCAGGTAGTTTGCCCCCGGTGATGCGTTGTGCAGACCTCACTACCCTCTGGAGTGCCCTGCGGCTGTGGGTGGAGCAGTTGCCGTACCAGGCGGTGATACAGCCCGACAGGATGCTCTCGATTGTGCATCTGTTAAAGTTTGTGAGGGTTTTTGGTGACAAGCCACATTTTTTCAGCCTCCTGAGGTTGAAGAGGCGCTGTTGCTCCTTCTTCACCACGCTGTCTGTGTGGGTGGACCATTTCAGTTTGTCCTTGATATGTACACAGAGGAACTTTGATTTTTGTTTTTTGACATTGAGTGCAAGGTTATTTTCCTGACACCACACTCCGAGGGCCCTCACCTCCTCCCTGTAGGCTGTCTCGTCATTGTTGGTAATCAAGCCTACCACTGTAGTGTCGTCTGCAAACTTGATGATTGAGTTGGAGGCGTGCATTGCCACGCAGTCATGGGTGAACAGGGAGTACAGGAGAGGGCTGAGAACGCACCCTTGTGGGGCCCCAGTGTTGAGGATCAGCGGAGTGGAGATGTTGTTTCCTACCTTCACCACCTGGGGGTGTGTTGTCCTATCAGTGTCCTATCCTGTTGTCCTATCAGTGACTGAGTTGCTGCTTTTTCAGTCCTCCTCCATACTTCCCGTTGTCCTACAGTTTCAGTGACTGAGTGGCTGCCATGCCCAGCCAGTGGCTGATGTTTAGGAGACAGTGAATTGTTATTATTGCCTGGGCAAACACACACAGTTTTGGATGCAGAGCCTCAATAGAATGACTGTGGTTAGATAATTAAAATCACAGAGCAAGTCATCAATCATGTTGCTCTCATAACTCATTGAGATGGATGGATCTCTCTCTGTGTGTGTGTGTGTGTGCGTGTGTGCGTGTGTGCGTGTGCCGCTCTGATATCAAACAAACTTCTTCTACCTAGATGAATCATTCCTGGGTGGCAGTTGGTTTTGTTAGCCTTCGGGCCCTGGGGCTAACGATTAATGTGCTTAATATTTCAATTGGTAAATTGAGTTTGTGTTGATTACTGATGTGGATGGTGATTATTATTAAATTGGTAAATAAATTGTCTTGGTGTTGATTACCTAAGTGGGTAAGCGACCTTCAGAAAAGAAAACTGTTTTGAATGTCTTTTTTACCCTGGTGACACTACTGTTGAGAACAATTGTTTAATTTGGTAAATAAATCATGTTTGTGTTGATTACCTAAGTGGTGATAATAACCCTTGGGTAACTGTTTTGAATGTCATCTTTACCCAGGTGACTTTGCTGTCGTTCACGGTGGAGTCAGAGCACACGTTCCTGGACTACATCAAAGGAGGGTGAGTTGGTCCAAAAGTCTATATTACAGTATTTCAATATTCAGAAACATGGCAACATTTGAAACTAGGCTCAAGTCTCAATTCAGAAGCATAACTTCCACTGTCCTTCAAAAGAGTTGCAGAACCTCCATTTCACTAGGCAAGTCAGTTAAGAACAAATTCTTATTTCCAATGAAGGCCTAACCCAGCCAAACCCAGATGACCCTGGGCCAACTGCGCACTGCTCTACAGGTACTCCCAGCCTGGATTCGAACCAGGGACTGCAGTTACACCTCTTGCAATGAGAAGTAGTGACTGAGACCGCTGCACCACTCGGGAGCCCGCTTTGTGTTGAATCTGACAGATTTGAGAAATACCCGTTGAACTCTTTAGTGAGAGGAGATGAGATATATTGTATGTCTTGTGAACATGTACTATAGACACAGGCAGGCAGGGTTATTGAATTATAATTGATTTATAGTTTTTTTAGGGGAATACAACGTAGAAGATACAAGGCAAACAAAACATGACAGTGGTGGTGGGGAGATTGCGTCATCACATTGCATAGTTAGTTACCTTATAAAATGTAATTATAATAATAACAACAATAATTATAATGGTAATAACAGTAAAGCAGTATAATAGCTTATTTTGACGTATTTAGGGGAGGGCAGTATCAGTTAACATCCAGGAAATGAAGGAAGGGGGACCAGGTGTCGTAGTACGATTGTGTCTGTTATGTGATGTGGTCAGTTAACAGATTGAGCCAATGCAGTATAGAGATCCTTGTTCTATCTATCCAGTTTTGTAATATACTTTTTTTTTTCATTGTGAGGGAAAGTAATACAAAACAAAATAATTTTTTACTGTCACATACACCGGATAGGCGCAGTGAAATGTGTTGTTTTACAGGGTCAGCCATAGTAGTACGGCATCCCTGGAGCAAATAGAACATTTCTGTATTGAGGTGGGGTATTTGTTATGGACAGATCACCAAGGAGGGAGAGGGAGGGGAGACAGGGATGCTGAGGTCAAGGATATCGAACAGCTTGTTCATGACCCCCAACCAGAATGACTGTACGGGTACGCATGTCCACAAGGAATGATATGGTTTCTGAGAAACCCATGAGATGTAGTTTATGATTGGTGATATGTGAAAAAATATTGGTGATAGGTGGCATGTGATCAAAGATAAAATGACATGTATAAGACCCTAAATGAAACCTATTACTGCTTTCAATATGTCTTTATGTGTGTCTCAAATGGCACGATAATCACTATATAGCGCATTGGTCAAAAATGTACTTCCTCCTGTTCTGTTGGGGCTGTATGTCTGTCGGAGACACCCTATTCCCTTTATATTGCACTACACCCTACGGGCCCTGGTCAAAAGTGTACTTCCTCCTGTTCTGTTGGGGCTGTAGACAAGTTCAACTTGACAACACTGTAATGTTCTGCCTGTCTGTCGGACACACCCTATTCCCTTTATATATTGCACTACACCCTACGGGTCCTGGTCAAAAGTAGTGCTCCTGACGCCCCTGCTCCTGACGCCCCTGCTCCTGACGCCCCTGCTGCTGACGCCCCCGCTCCTGACGCCCCCGCTCCTGACGCCCCCGCTGCTGACGCCCCCGCTCCTGACGCCCCCCCTGGTGACGCCCCCGCTCCTGACGCCCCCGCTCCTGACGCCCCCGCTCCTGAGGCCCCCGCTCCTGACGCCCCCGCTCCTGAGGCCCCCGCTCCTGACGCCCCCGCTCCTGACGCCCCCGCTCCTGACGCCCCCGCTGCTGACGCCCCCGCTCCTGACGCCCCCGCTGCTGACGCCCCGCTCCTGACGCCCCCGCTCCTGACGCCCCCGCTCCTGACGCCCCCGCTCCTGAGGCCCCCGCTCCTGACGCCCCCGCTCCTGACGCCCCCGCTGCTGACGCCCCCGCTGCTGACGCCCCCGCTGCTGACGCCCCCGCTGCTGACGCCCCCGCTGCTGACGCCCCCGCTGCCGATGGGTACACTTCCTGCTTTTACGTCCTGCTTTTATTTCCTGCTTTTATTTCCTGCTTTTATTTCCTGCTTTGCTCCTATGGGTACACTCGCATGGCTACCAGTCCGGTTTCAACTAGATACCACAGGCCTATTGTAAAAATGAATGAAAACAAAAATTAGCATTTTTGTCTTAATTTTTAGAGTTAGGCTTTAGGTAAGCAGTGTGGTTAGGGTTAAGGTTAGGTTTAAAATTACATTTTAAAAAGAGAAATTGTAGAAATAGGCAGGTTTATTGTCTTTGTGGCTGTTTTAACTAGTGACAACTCGCCAGTCCACACATTATGCCATCATTTGACTTGAATGGGATGCCCGTTCTATTCATTCCATTTCTATGGCAGCACATGCAGTCAGGAGTGGAGGAAAGCAGAACATGTGCCACACCCCAAAAATGTGGATCCAAATGATTAATTCTTTTAACGTTTATTTTTTTATTTATTTTTTGCTATTCGAACGGAGACCGCAGTCATTTGCCTTGCCAATTATCATGATCCAGCCTGTAACGGCTGTCGTCGGAATGAGACCAAAAGCGCAGCGTGGAAAGTGTTCATGATGTTTTATTTTCACCAACAACACTCAAACAGAAATAACAAAAAATGAAACGAAAGCGCACAGTTCTGTCAGGTACAGATACGAAACAGAAAACAACTAACCACAAAACACAGGTGGAAAAAGGCTGCCTGAGTATGATTCCCAATCAGAGACAACGATAGACAGCTGCCTCTGATTAGGAACCACACGCGGCCAAAAACACAGAAATAGATAACATAGAATGCCCACCCCACATCACACCCTGACCTAACCAAATAGAGAAATAAAACGGATCTCTAAGGTCAGGGCGTGACACAGCCCTAATTACCATTTCTAAAACCACCAGTCTTCCTGTTATTGGTTTGATTGATAGGATTCTCCATACCTGGGTGGAGAGAGTCTCTGCCGAAGGAGACAAGGTGGTCTGCCTCTTACTGTCAACCCTAGACAGAACATGTATGAAATAAGATGAATGACCATGAAATATGGAGTAAGGAGTATGGAGTGTGACGACTGTATAAAATATGAAGTGGGTTTTAGGCCTTTAATGGGAAGCTCCAACCTGCCACATACTCTATATGAAAACACTTCCTCCCAGTGGATCTGTGGTAGCTGTCCTGGTTTCAGCTCTGTAGCAGTCCTTGTGCTCCACTGTTAGTTCAACCATAACCATCCACCCAACCACCCATCCATCCATCACCATCCACCCACCCAACCATCTATCCAATCATCCACCCAACCATCCACCCACCCAACCATCCATCCACCCACCCACCCACCCAACCATCCATCCACCCACCCAACCACCTATCCAATCATCCACCCAACCATCCACCCACCCACCCACCCAACCACCCACCCACCCAACCATCCACCCACCCACCCACCCACCCAACCATCCACCCACCCACCATTACCATCCACCCATCCATCCACCCAACCATGACCATCCACCCATCCATCCATCCACCCAACCATAACCATCCACCCACCCACCCACCCACCCAGCCATAACCATTCACCCTTCCACCCACCCATCCACCCAACCATAACCATCCACCCATCCATCCATAACCACCCACCCATCCACCTATCCACCCACCCACCCATCCATCCACCAACCCAACCATAACCACCCACCCACCCATCCACCTACCCACCCACACACCCACCCACCCAACCATAACCATCCACCCACCCATCCATCCACCCACCCACCCACCCAACCATAACCATCCACCCACCCAACCAACCATAACCATCCACCCACCCAACCATAACCACCCATCCATCCACCCATCCACCCACCCATCCATCCATCCATCCACCCACCCACCCATAACCATCCACCCAACCATAACCACCCACCAACCCAACCACCCACCCACCCAACCATAACCACCCATCCATCCATCCACCCACCCACCCACCCACCCATAACCACCCACCCAACCACCCACCCACCCAACCATAACCACCCACCCACCCAACCATCCATAACCATCCACTCACCCATAAAGAAAAGGAGGCGGTTTATCACACCATCCCAGATCAAGCCTCTACCCCAGAGACTTGAGAGATCTGAAAGGATTGAACAGGTGTCCACAATACGGTAATCTCTCTCGGCACCCAGAACTAAATATGTCTGTCAAGAGACTAGCAACATGGCAACAACTCCATCTGGCCTATCAGATGGCAAGATTGAGCTATTCGACCTATCCAATCCTCTCAGATGTACCTCTACCGTTAAGTGTCTAGGAGGTAGCGGCAAGAGTTGATTTGGGATTCAGACTACCTATGCTGACCACTAGTATCCAAGAGTCAACCACTAGTCCTGTGCTTTACAAATCCTGCATTTATCTAGTAGCCTTTTACTATGTGAGTGAGTGAATAGGACTCACCACGCTACACTACAACAAGCAGACTGTTAAAGTGGATATTGATGACACTACGGTTGCTTTGGATTCCTTTCAGTCTCCTGTGTGTTTAGACTCACAAAACCACTCACGTACTAACAGACAACCAAACACATATCGACTTTGATCAATTTAGTATGATTTATGGGCTCTTAGAGGATAAGAGGTGATTTCTCTTTCCTTGGTGCCACAGAGTCCATGTGATAATTCTGGGAGTTTAATAGGTTTTTGATTAATGTTGAAGTGATATGTGGATTATAATAGTGGTCATTAAGTCACACACACTTGCACCAGATGCACACACACTCACACACACACACACTCTCACACACACACTGCCTCAGAGAGATTCATGCAAGATTTATTATCTTTTATTGAATGTTTCCTTTTGGATTAAATATTTTTTAATTAATAAAATCTCGCCTGGAGGAATGGATTATTTAAGATTTCTGTTGTATTTAAGTCTCTTATTAATGTTTAAATAGATGGAGCAAAATATAGTCTGCAGATGAAGTGAAAAGGCATGATATAGCCTTTAAACCACGGATTTGATTTTCATTTGATTCTGGTTAAGGTTGTCTGTGGAATGGGGGTGGAAGTCAATGTATCTCATGTTGAATGAACACACTGCACTCTTAGAAAAGAGTTCAAAAAGGGTTCTTCGGATGTCCCCATAGGAGAACCCTTTTTGGTTCTAGGTAGAAATAACCCTTTTGTGTTCCATGTAGAACCCTCTGTAGAAAGGGTTCTACATGGAACCCAAAATGGTTCTATTTGGAACCAAAGGGGTTTTACCTGGAACCAAAAAGGGTTCTTCAAAGGGTTCTCCTATGGGGACAGTTTTGGGGATGAAGCCTAAATTATCTATTTCATTTTATATACTGTGTAGTTTGGCTCCTGGGTGCTGATTGGCTGAAATCCGTGGTATATGAGATAATATACCACAGGTATGAAGCAAAACTACTTGTTAACTTTTCTAATTAGGTTGGTAACCAGTTTATAATAGCATTAACGCACCTCGAGGGTTCGCGTTGCGTCGTGCGTAAGAACAGCCCTTATCCGTGGTATATTGACCATATATCACACCCCCTATGGACTTATTGCTTAAAGTGGAACTGACAGCGTTTTAACTATTTTGCAGATATGAAACAAACAGACAATCATAATATCAGTCAAAAATATCACAATTCCCAGTTTATGATACAAAATCAACATCATTAAATGTTTAAAAATGTGTTCTATTTGACTCAACACTCCATAACGTTCACTAAGGCATTGTTGGCAGAATAGATGAATGCAGTTCAATGCATGATTAATATTAGTTCAGTTCTTTGCACCCCATCATTGTGAGGTATTGTTTGTTTTGTGACACACTTCTATTAGGAGCTCTGTGTTTCCCGTAACTTAATCCTCCCGTGTATGATAGTTTTGGCCTGCCTCAGTAACGACTCCTTTTGCCTATTCCCTGCCTGTACGGATTTCCTGTTATCAACCTATTGCCTGATCTCCTGGATGACGTTACTAGCCTTTTCCCTGCCTGTACTGTTGCCTTTTTGGACCCCCTGTGTATGACCTTCAGCCTGTCCCTGGACCCAGCTACCTGCCTCCTCCTGTGTATGACCTTCTGACTGCCCCTGGACCCAGCTACCTGCCTCCTCCTGTGTATGACCTTCTGCCTGCCCCTGGACCCAGCTACCTGCCTCCTCCTGTGTATGACCTTCTGCCTGCCCCTGGACCCAGCTACCTGCCTCCTCATGTGGTCCTTTACAATAAACAACTACTGCACCCTGCGCTTGAAACCAGCTCTCTGTCTCCCATCGTGTTCATTTACACAGAAGGACGAGTAGGCTACAACTCCCCATTGTTAATCAGTGCAATTCTGACGGCCAACTAACTGACATTTCTTTGGGGTGGTTTATCTTTGTTGATTTTTAGCTCATCTTGCTCTTGCTAGCATTAGTTGTTGCTCTTTTGTTGTTGATGTGCATAAGAGATAACCTACCTTTTCATGGTTGTTTGATCAATAGGACTGTAAAGTTCACAAATGTAAGAGACCTCCCGTGGTATTTACATACGGTATTTACAGAGATCCATTCAGGTGTGTTTTGTGGCTTTTAGCGAATGTGTTCTAATGATCTAAAGTCACGCTGTTGCTACTTCCTGTAAACACACAGTCCAGTTCAAAGTGAATTATGACAGGCCAGTGTGGCAAATGTCTTGTTTGCATAAATGCCAACTGTAGCTTTGATTGGCTATGGCGCACCGGTCTGCGTAGACTACGGTCCTGGACGAGACAGATATTTTTATTAGGTTTTATTTACTGCAGTGGCTATTAATTGTCCAAAAGCACGGCCGCTTTCCCACTCTATATTGCTATAGAATTTTCACAAATGACTTGGTATACGTCGCTACAAAACATTCTAAGAATTTAAGAAAAAGACCATATCTAACTGCTCCCTTGTCGTAATTATTTTTTAAAAAGTGTCATATTCTTCCCGGGGGTGTAAATGAACAGATTTTAATAATATATAATGTTGTTCAAATGCTGTCAGTTCCACTTTAATTGAATAAGCACACGCTGGGGATGAAGCCTAAATACAAAATGATTTGTTATTTGATATTACAGTATTATATGAAAATACAGGGTTGTAGAATGATATCACACAATGATTGATACTGTTTTGCTCTGCAATTGTGTTACGTGTGTGGTTGGTCTGTGTGGTTGGTCTGTGTGGTTGGTCTGTGTGGTTGGTCTGTGTGGTTGGTCTGTGTGGTTGGTCTGTGTGGTTGGTCTGTGTGGTTGGTCTGTGTTGTCTTGTAATAGTGTTTTATTATACATTGGTTTTTGGCACCCAGAGGGAAAGAGAGAAACAGAGGGAGAGAGAGAGAGAGAGAATGTTCAATGTTGTAAACTGTGTGATTAGCATCTAAGTGATATGTGGTTTCTATTTGTGTTCCTCTGGGTCCTTGCCGTTGCTGTAGCATGAACATACTTTATACCATTGGCCCTGTTCATTTAGCCTAGAAGCTGTCACAGAAGCAAGAACAGCAATTTTGTTCTATGAAAAGTGTGTGAGATTGCTGGGTTTTTACTCTAGTCCGGGGAATTGGTATACCAAGAAACTTTTGGGACAACTTTTGGGAAACAACAGCAGCACTTATATTTGAAGATGAAAACAATAGATCGTGAAAAGGAAATGGCTGAAAGAGAGAGGTCGAGAGAAAAATACAAAACCTAAACATACAAACAATATAACCAATCTGTGAGGAAGGAGTCTGTAGGAACAGGCAAGTCAGGGGATAGCCTATACTTTACTAATGGGTTGAATGAGGCCCTAGCCTAGTGAATTCAACTCACGCGTCCACCTTGCTTTTTCTGTGAAAGACATCCGTATGTCTGAGCTAATTTAGGGAATCAACTGAGTTCCATGGGGTACTATTATCATGGGAAGGCATTGCCATCTGTCAGCTGAACAGCCAGAGCTCTAACTAACTCAATAAAGATTCATGAGCTAGGGACTAGGGTCTACAGTCTAAAGTCTAGGGTCTAGAGACTAGGGACTAGGGTCTAGGGACTAGGGACTAGGGACTAGGGTCTACATTCTAGGGTCTAGAGACTAGGGACTAGGGTCTAGGGACTAGGGACTAGGGTCTATGGTGTACAATCTAGGGTCTAGGGACTAGGGTCTAGGGACTAGGGTCTACAGTCTAGGGTCTAGAGACTAGGGTCTAGGGACTAGGGACTAGGGTCTACAGTCTAGGGTCTACGGTCTACAGTCTAGGGTCTAGAGACTAGGGACTAGGGTCTAGGGACTAGGGTCTACGGTCTACAGTCTAGGGACTAGGGACTAGGGTCTAGGGACTAGGGTCTACAGTCTAGGGTCTAGAGACTAGGGACTAGGGTCTAGGGACTAGGGTCTAGGGACTAGGGCAGGGGTGGGCAAACCTTTTGGCTCAAGGGCCACATTGAGTTTTTGCAACCAAGTGAAGGGCCACATACCATATGCGTGACAAAACGTGAAGCTTTTATTCATTTAACATTGAAACGCAACTACTAGTGTACTGTAGGTGTACATATGCTTGCAGAACAATTCTACTTTTGTACCATCTCTACCCTTGTTTTTCGTGAACAAATTTTTCACAAAATGATCACAAAATGTATATAAGTTATAACATCACAGACACAGTCAAACACACACACAGATCCTGCATCTCTACTGTTGTAAAGTACAATCAAACTCACATTCACAATATGCAAACTTAAAAATATATATATTTTATATGACTGGAGACATGCAAAATGTAACAGCAGATGTGTAAAAAATAACTATTCTTAAATTTGAGTGAAACATATGGTAAGAGCATCCGTTTCATTTGGAATAGTCTGTTTTTGAAAGCATATTAAGGAACAATTCTCATCACCATTGTGAGCCATATTTACATTTATCCAATCACCTCAGCCCAAATCTGACTAAAAAAGTGTTAATTGTCAGATGTATGGGGACAAATTACCTGTATCCAAGTGCATTGCTGGATAATTCTCACTGCACAACCATCACCATGAAAAAGCATAATCCTTGCCTACCCCAGTCATGGTTGTTTGAGTCTTAATGTGAACAATGGGTCTGGTCAGCTCTCTTGGCAAGAGCATCAAAGTCTGGTGTCATCTTTGATGTAGAGATTCTCAGAACAGCTGACAAGTGGTCATTTGTTAAATTTGACCTGTGACGGGATTTGTTGTAATTCATGACTGAGAACGTTTGTTCACACACATATGTGAACCCGAATAAAACAAGCATCCTTTAGGCGTGCTTTTTAATGTTTGGACACTTTGTTTCATTCAGTGAGCCATAGAACTGGTCTATTGTTGCTGTTTTGTACTTCTCCTTCAAAGCACTGTCACATTGGATGTCGATGTGCGCCAATTGTGTGTCTGGTGGTGCTTTCTCACTGTCGAAAGACATGACACAAGCTCCAACTCAGTCTCAATCTTGGTGAAGTCTGAGAAGAGACGGGAAAACGTTCAGGTCCATCAACGTGCTACTGTATCTCAGTGCGGCACTGCGATGTGGGCGCGTTCAGTGCGGGCAGTGTTGGAAAATGAGAGAGAGACCGACTGCTCATTTGTCTGAAGAACAATTATAGTTTGGTCTTGAATGCTTTCACGCTGGAATACAGTTCAATGCACAAAAAACACAATTTCCCTGCAGTTTCACATTCAGATCATTCAGATGCACCAATATGTCCACACCGAAAGCAAAGTTGCCCAGCCAGTCTGTGTCTTTCAACTCAGAGAAGTCGTCAGCTTTACCAACCATATCAACGAACATACCTATCTCCCCTCTCAGTTCCCACACACGGCGAAATACTTTTTCCAGGCTTAGCCAGCGCACATTTGAATGGTATAACAAGTCCATTGAATAGCTGAATGAACTGACGATGGTTGAGCCTCCTTGCCCGTATAAAGTTGACAAAGTTTTACAACCACTTTGACAACATTTTCCAGCTTTAACACACTTTTACACAGGGCTTCCTGATGAAAATATAGTGAAGAAATATCAATTCCTCCGAGTTTCTTATTTTACTTTGTCTTGTAATCTTTTTAGTAGGCCAAATGTTTTTACCGGTTAGATTTGGTGATCCATCTGTTGTGGCGTTTGTCAGTTTGCTCCACGGTAGATACATTTTTTCCAAGCAGGCAGACACCCTGTCATGTAAGTCAGAGCCTCTGGTTGTTCCCATCGTTGATTCCATCGCAAGAAGTTCCTCTGTTATTTTAAAGTTCTCATTTATTCCTCTGACAGAAATTAAAAGTGGAGCGGTGTCTCTGATGTCAGTATTCTCATCCAGTGCTATAGAAAAAAGTTCAAAGCCATCTGCTTTTTTTCTTCAACTCTGAGATTAGTTCCTCACCTATCACTTCCACGCACCTGGTGATGGTTCTGCGTGATAAGCAAATTTTCTCGAATTGTCTTTTACTCTCAGGACAAAATATACCAGCAGTCTCCACCATAAACTCTTTCACAAACTCCCCTTCAGCAAAATGCTAGCTATGCTATTTTACTATTTTATGTGCCACTATGTAGCTTGCCTTAGTTACGGAGTCTTGAGTAGAGCACCGTTAGTAAACTTATTTTGTTGGGCTTTTAAGTTTGGTGGCAAGTTTTGAGACCTTCCTTGCCTTTTCCTGAGAGGACAGATTGCTAGCGTAGTTAGCATGCTTGCTTGAAAAATGACAATTGAGATTATATTCCTTTAAAACGGCAACACTTTCTTGGCATATCAGACATAGTATTAGTAAAAAAAAGTATTTTGCTGTCCGTTCTTTTAACACGCGACATTCAGAGTCCACTTTTCTCATTTTCGCAGCACTCATTTTGCACGTCAAAAGTCATCAAGTAATGAAGTGGCTATGACGACTGAGCACATTCTGAATCTGACTGTAGGCCCAAATACAGCGCCCACTGCAAGGCCACAGTACAATCTATTGGAGGTTGTTTGTATATCATGGAATGAGTAATTTTAGGCCAAATAACTCAAATATTATAATATTTAATACATTTTAAAAAATGTCTCGCGGGCTGGGCCGTACTTTGCTCCACCCTTGGTCTAGGAACTAGGAACTAGGGTCTACGGACTAGGGTCTACAGACTAGGGACTAGGGTCTATGGACTAGGGACTAGGAACTAGGGTCTAGAGTCTATGGACTAGGGACTAGGAACTTGGGTCTAGGGTCTACGGACTAGGGACAAGGGACTAGGGTCTACGGACTAGGGACTAGAAACTAGGGTCTACGGACTAGGGACTAGGGTCTACAGACTAGGGACTAGGGTCTATGGACTAGGGACTAGGAACTAGGGTCTAGGGTCTACAGACTAGGGACTAGGGTCTATGGACTAGGGACTAGGAACTAGGGTCTACGGACTAGGGTCTATGGACTAGGGACTAGGAACTAGGCTCTAGGGTCTACAGACTAGGGACTAAGCACTAGGGACTAGGGTCAGCTACTTCCTCTCGGGTGGAAATCAGAGGAGTAGCCCGATTAGATCAGACTGCACAGTACTAACAATAGTAAGCACATCGTTCAATCTGGTTTACCAGGCTATATGCGGAGAGCCAATCACTGTTGATCACCATAGAAGAGGCACAAACTACAGTAGCTACAGCTGGTCACTCCTGGGTCTTTAAAGTCTAACCGCTTAGGGAATGAATGGGGAAATTAAGATGGAGTCGTTTTCCCTCGATTTTCAGTTATTTTCCTTTGTTTCAAGGTCCTTGGTTGTCATCCTTTGCATTTCTCATGAATAATATATGACTTAGAGCTTTGTTAAGCGTGTGTGATGCTGTTTACAGATAGACATACTTTATGCGAAAGGAATCCATGATTATTAACCAGAATACATAATATACGGACAGATTTACATACTCAGCACTAGGCACACACTGCTGAATTTAGATCATAATGAGGATGATAAACGTACAGTAGTGAGATACTGAAATTATTAAATCAAATTCTGCACAGTAGTTAGGTTTTTGTCAGTGTAGCTTCGATACAATGTTAGTTAGCACTAATCACTTGTCTCTCATTATGGACACTTACTTTCCTGTCAGATCATGAGTACTTTCACCTCCCTCGGCTTATTGGGTTATAAGAAACCATTTGGGGAATTTGTTTTCTAGGTTTTCCTAGATGTTTGGGATGCTGTTTGCATATTGCTGACAGCCTAAATGGTCATGCATGATTATTCACTGTAGGCAAAATACAATAGGGACAGAGATGACTAGCACAGGACTGAATTTAAAATTAATGATGTTAATATTCCACAGTAGTGGGCCTCAGACGGGGTTGAACATGACTGACTTGCTGCCTAACTGGGCTTGGAAACCAGACCGGCTGCTGCTCTGCTGCCGTGAACGTGAATTAATTTCTCCTACACTGCTGGGAGACAGGATAATAAATATGAAATATACCAAAAAATCTACCTTCATTTTTGAGAAGTCTCCCCGCTTGAGCAGGAAAGGCAGTTGGGTCGGTTTGGTCTGTGCTTCTCTCCCAGGTGAGAGCTGGGGCAGAGAGCGAAGTGATGGCTTCTGGGTAATTGCGGTGGGGAGGATTATGTATTTAAGCCGACGGGACGTAACGGTAACTTTGTAGGAGACAGAGAGCTGTCATATAAGAGTATCTTTGTAGGAGACAGAGATGTGGAGAGAGAGAGCGGGGGAGACCGAGACAGAGAGATGGAACAGAGGGGAGGGAGAGAGAGGTGGAACAGAGAGGTGAAGAGAAAAAGAGAGGTGGCACAGTGAGAGAGGGGGAGGGAAAAGGAGAGAGAGATAGAACAGAGAGGTGGAGAGAGAGATTGAGAGAGAGAGAGAGAGAAATCTTCCCCAATTTTTGGAACCAAGAACTGATCACCCCAATCCACAAAAGTAGAGAAAAATTTGACCCCAATAACTACCGTGGGATATGCGTCAACAGCAACCATGGGAAAATCTTCTGCATTATCATTAACAGCAGACTCGTACATTTCCTCAGTGAAAACATTGTACTGAAGCAAATTTCAAATTGGCTTTTTACCAAATTACTGTACAACAGACCACGTATTCACCTTGCACACCCTAATTGACAAACAAACAAACCAAAACAAAGGCAAAGTCTTCTCATGCTTTGTTGATTTCAAAAAGCTTTTGACTCAATTTGCCATGAAGGTCTGCTATACAAATTGATGAAAAGTGGTGTTGGGGAAAAACATACCACATTATTAAATCCATGTACACAAACAGCAAGTGTGCGGTTAAAATTGGCAAAAAAACACACATTCCTTTCCACAGGGCCGTGGGGTGAGTCAGGGATGCAACTTAAGCCCCACCCTCTTCAACATATATATCAAGTAAATGGTGAGGGCACTAGAACTGTCTGCAGCACCCAACCTCACCCTACAAGAATCTGAAGTCAAATGTCTGCTGTTTGCTGATGATCTGGTGCTTCTGTCGCTAACCAAGGAGGGCCTACAGCAGCACCTAGATCTTCTGCACAGATTCTGTCAGACCTGGGCCCTGGGATCTGGCAAAAAATACTTGAATCAGTTATAGAACACATTGACCTTTATGGTTGTGAGGTCTGGGGTCTACTCACCAACCAAGAATTTAAAAAAATGGGACAAATACCAAATTGAGACTCTGCAGAAATATTATTAGTGTGTGTAACCGATGTGAAATGGCTAGTTAGTTAGCGGTGGTGCGCGCTAATAGCGTTTCAATCGGGTGACGTCACTCGCTCTGAGACCTGAAGTAGTTGTTCAGGTCCGTGGCTTTTGTGGCGCGATGGTTAACGATGCTTCGTGGGGTGTCAGTTGTTGA
>NC_042986.1:39241956-39309456 GCF_901001165.1 Salmo trutta | reverse complement strand
GACAGGTGAAGAAAGAGGTGGAAAGCTGTAAGTAGAAGTACGTAGCGGAGTCAGAAGGTGTTTCTCAAAATGCATACTACCGTGTTCTGACCATGCCAATTGGAGCAGAGGAGGGTCGGAGGATCAAACGGAGCACGCAGTCCAAATCAAACGGAGCACGCAGGGCACTTCTCGAATGCATACTCCGTTTGTACATATTTTGAAGCATGCATCAAAGAAATATGATGTAACCACATAAATAAATTACTCAACATTTCTTGAAGTGAATGGCGGACATTATTGAGAGAAAATACACTCCGACTTCAGAATGAAATGCTGCCCATTCACATCTCATGTGTTACTTGGCTCCAATATTTTATGTTGATACGTTAATACATACTATGTTAATTTCGGCATATTCTACTGCCTACATACTGTAGATTGTAAGTCCAAAATAGTCAATAGTGCTAACTGGCTAGCTAGTACTGTTTGCTTTTATGTTATTTAACTCGGAAAGCCAATTAAGAACAAATTCTTATTTACAATGACGGCCTACCCCGGCCAAACCCTCCCCTAACCCGGACAACGCTGGGCCAATTGTGCTTTGTCCTTATGGGACTCCCGATCACAGCAAGTTGTGATAGAGCCCAGGATCGAACCAGGGTCTATAGTGACACTAGCACTGCGATGTAGTTCCTTAGACAGTTGCACCGCTACGGAGCCCTGCTAGCTAGCCAGATACCCACCAAGAATTGACATGTATCTTTCATAATATTCGATTTAAGTCATTTTTGCCTGTTAAACTATCTGGTTAGCTACATTATTACGATTCACATATAGCTAGCTGATAGTTATGAAGTAAAAACATTTTGCTTTGTGTATATGTTGTTTTGGTCTCTATTGTTGCCATTGTCATCTTGACCATGTTCTGTTATAATATCCACCCGGCACAGCCAGAAGAGGACTGGCCACCCCTCATAGCCTGGTTCTTCTCTAGGTTTCTTCCTAGGTTTTTGGCCTTTCTAGGGAGTTTTTCCTAGGTAGTTTTTCCTAGCCACCGTGCCTCTTTCACATGCATTGCTTGCTGTTTGGGGTTTTAGGCTGGGTTTCTGTACAGCACTTTGAGATTTCAGCTGATATACGAAGGGCTATATAAATAAATTTGATTTGATTTGATTGTCCTGGCTGGAAGAAGGTTCCGTGAATGGGTAGGAGCAGGGTAAGGTAATACAGTAGGGGGAGTGGGAGTGCTTCTCAAATGGGATGTTTTGTACATTGTCCTCACAAGAACGTACTCAAGAGAACATCGTCGGCGCATAAGGGTTTGGAGCGACGGTTGGATGCGTATTGAGAAACACCCAGAGTGGGGAGACAGAGTTGTTGTTTAGCTAGTCAAGGTGGGCAACACTAGCTCAACATAATTATAAAATGAAACACCAGGAGACAACAGTTCTCTAATATCAATCTTCTTCTCTCTGTTTTTTCTTTCAGAACCCAGATTCACTTCACGGTGGCCATTGATTTCACTGCATCCAATGGTGAGGGCTGGTACTTTTCTACTACACTCCACTCTTACCAATTTATGACACTACTCTTTTGTAAAAGACTGGGTTACATTGTGGTTTCACCAAACACAACGTCTATAATGAAACATGCAATTCCAATGCAATCCCATTTACAAAGCTATTGAAAATCACACTACAATACCATTACTGTGTTAGCTTTACTGACTGTGTTAGCTTTACTGACTGTGTTAGCTCTACTGACTGTGTTAGTTTTACTGACTGTGTTAGCTTTACTGACTGTGTTAGCTTTACTGACTGTGTTAGCTTTACTGACTGTGTTAGCTTTACTGAATTAAGACTGAGTTTCCATGTTGCTGGTCTTGTATGTCTCACTGTGAGAGTCTTCAGTCCAGTATGTTGCATCACTCACCTCTAACCTCTGACCCTCCCTAGGTAACCCGTCCCAGTCCACGTCTCTACACTACATGAACCCGTACCAGATGAATGCATACGCCATGGCCCTGAAGGCTGTAGGGGAGATCATTCAGGACTATGACAGTGATAAGATGTTCCCTGCTCTGGGGTTCGGAGCCAAGCTGCCCCCTGATGGACAAGTCTCCCATGAGTTCCCCTTGGTAACTATCTATCATCATCATATGACTGCACACACAACCCACACACCCAAACCCCCCCCCCCCCACACACACATTTGCACACACACACAACGGACACAGCTGGGTGTTATCTGATGTCCAATGAGTTCCCCCCAGTTAATTATCCTGTAACACCTATGGAACACCTACGTGAGAATGCTAGTCATTGACTACAGCTCATCGTTCAACACCATAGTGCCCTCAAAGCTCATCACTTAAGCTAAGGACCCTGGGACTAAACACCTCCCTCTGCAACTGGATCGTGGACTTCCTGACAGGCCGCCCCCAGGTGGTAAGGGTAGGTAACAACACATGATTCTCAACACTGGGCAGCTCGCAGCTTTGCTTCCCTTTGTAGTCCGTAATAGTTTGCAAGCCCTGCCACATCCGACGAGCGTCAGAACTGGTGTAGTACGATTCAATCTTAGTCCTTTATTGACACTTTGCCTGTTTGATGGTTTGTCTGAGGGCATAGCGGGATTTCTTATAGGTGTCCAGGTTAGAGTCCCACTCCTTGAAAGTGGGAGCTCTACCCTTTAGCACAGTGAGGATGTTGCCTGTAATCCATGGCTTCTGGTTGGGGTATGTACGTACGGTCACTGTGGGGATGATGTCATCAATGCACTTACTGATGAAGCCAGTGACTGATGTGGTGTACTACTCAATGCCATCACAAGAATCCTGGAACATATTCCGGTATATGCTAGCAAAACAGTGCTGTAGCTTAGCATCTGCGTCATCTGACCACTTTCGTATTGAGGGAGTCACTGGTGCTTCCCGCTTTAGCTTTTTATTGTATGCCGGAATCAGGAGGATAGAGTTATGGTCATATTTGCCAAATGTAGAGCAAGGGAGAGCTTTGTGCGCGTATCTGTGTGTGGCGTAAAGGTGGTCTAGAGTTTATTTTCCTCTGGTTGCACATGTAACATGCTGGTAGAAATAGGATAAAACGGATTTAGGTTTCCCTGCATTAAAGTCCCTGGCCACTAGGAGCGCCGCCTCTGGGTGAGCAAATGTGTTGTTTGCTTGTGGCCTTATACAGCTCGTTGAGTGCGGCCTTAGTGCCAGCATCGGTTTGCAGGGGTAAATAGACATTTAATTTAACCTTTAACTAGGCAAGTCAGTTAAGAACAGAACAAATTCTTCTTTAGAATGACTGCCTACCCCGGCCAAAACCTAACCCGGACGACGCTGGGCCAACTGTGCACCGCCTGGAATCGAACTAGGGTCTGTAGTGACGCCTCTAGAAGTGAGATGCATTGCCTTAGGCTGCTGCACCGCTGGGGAGCCTAAGATTAATGAAAAGCATTCTTGGTAAATCGTGTGGTCTTTAGCTTAAAATTACATACTCTACCTCAGCCGAGCAAAACCTCGAGACTTCCTTAATATTAGATTTTGTGCACCAGCTGTTATTTACAGATAGACACAGACCGCCACCCCTTGTCTTACTGGAGGTAGCTGTTCTATCTTGCCGATGGACCGAAAACCCAGCCATCAGTATGTTATCCGTGTCGTCGTTGTCATGCGGGTCATATAAAGGGGAACAAGGCGCAGCGTGTAGAGTGCTCATTCTTACTTATTTATTTTAAGAGAACACTTAAACAAAGAAAAAAACAAACGACAGCAAACAGTTCCGTAAGGTTCACAGACTATACGGAAAACAAACACCCACAAAACCCAAAGAAAAACAGGGTGCCTAAGTATGGCTTCCAATCAGAGACAACGAAAGACACCTGCCTCTGATTGGAAACCGTACTCGGCCACACATGGAAAATGAAACATAGAAACAGAAAACTAGAACAAATCCCCAAGAAACAAACCAACCCCAAAACACCCAAAACAACCACCCTGCCACGCCCTGACCATTCTACTATGGCAAAATGACCCTTCTCACTGGTCAGGACGTGGCAGTCGTTCAGCCACGACTCGGTGAAACATAAGATATTACAGTTTTTAATGTCCAAGTGGTAGGTTAGTCTTGATCGGAGCTCATCCATTTTTTTATCCAATGATTGCACGTTGGCTGATGGAAGAGGCGGATTACCCACTCGCCGTCAGATCATTACGAGGCACCCCTACCTACATCTCCGATATCTCCGTCTCTTCTTCATGAGAATGACGAGGATTTGGGCCTTTTCCGGTGTCTGAAGTAAACCATTCGCGTCCGACTCGTTAAAGAAACGTTTTTCATCCAGGTGAGTAATCGCTCTCCTGATATCCAGGAGCTCTTTTCGGTCACAAGAGACGGTGGCAGAAACAGTGGCAGAAACATTATTTACGAAATAAGTTACAAACAATGCAAAAAAACATACACAATAGCCCAATTGGTTAGGAGCTCGGCAGCCATCTCCTCCGGCGCAATGCTACAAACGTATTTTGTTTGTGTGTGTGTGTGTGTGTGTGTGTGTGTGTGTGTGTGTGTGTGTGTGTGTGTGTGTGTGTGTGTGTGTGTGTGTGTGTGTGTGTGTGTGTGTGTGTGTGTGTGTGTGTGTGTGAGACAGAGACAGTGGGGACACAGAGAAGACAGAGAGAGTGTGAACATGTGTGTTCCAATGACAGATATGAGCATGCATAAATTAAAACACAGGTTTAATTTAAACCTTTTATAGTGCAAATTAGCTTCTGAAAGCCTTAAGGATTCTTAAATCAATTAGTCTTAAATCAGCCAGTTAATGTGGATGGTGGTGAGCAGCCCATCGGCAGGGTATCCACCGTCTCACCCTTCTTTCTGATTAAGATTATTCACACATCTGACAATATGATGAAAACCAACCAACCAGCACACTTTCAAAGGTTTCTATTCTCATTTGCTGTACAGTGAACGTAGAATGATGTTGGTTTTAAGTTGGAGGCTTATCAAAATCACTATCTATAGAGATTAAAGCCTGTCGCATGCTTCCCAGTCGAAACAGTTTGTGAATATATTAATGAAATAATTTTGTGAAGTTTTTATTCATTTTGGTGTTCGGCAGGTTATTTTCTTCGGCTGTTTGCGCACTATTTTTTTTTCTTGAAGCAAGTCGAAATTCGGTATCCGAAGTCTATGCTCCTTCGTTGGTGATTGATCAACAGTAGGGGTGGAAATTGTGAACAGGATTCTTCAATGATTTGCTTGCTGTCATTCAACGAGAGAGAGGAGAGAGTGCAGCAGCTAGTCCCTTCTTTCTGCAGTAGACTACTAGTTTTCATGGACATGTTTTTCACTTGAGAAGTACTGCCCTGAAACTTTACATTTTTTATATATATAATATTTTTGTTCCTTTATTATTTCCCGCAAACCCTACCACCCCTCCCCTAATTGGAGTAAACTAATGAACAACAACACTTAGGCTTCCACTTCCAGCTTATACATACAGCTTTTACATTTTACGGACACAATCTATTTTAAATAGTTATATTTTGTTTGTTTTTAGTCCTGGCCTTCCTCTATTTCTGATGTCCATCAAGTTTGATTTCTATTTGCTATATATTTTTAACTGTGCTATTTCACAACATTTCTTAACCTAAATGCATTTTACAGACACAGTATGTTTTACATTTGTTATCTTGCTGTTATCCGTCCCACCCTTCAGCTCCATTCAACCCCTCCCATCTATCTCTTAACCCCATCCATATTGGATTTTATTTACCATATATTTTTAAACTGTGCTGTGATGCTTCAAAAATGTTCTGAATCTTTCTATTCTCGTAGTTTCTACAGATTGTAAATTTAATATAAATATTTTTTTAATGATCGATTGACTATGACTTTTCAAATCATCCAGTATTGCTATCTGCAGCGTTAGCTCCAGGTAAATTTTGCAATTCAAAATAAATGATCTAATGACTCTTCCTCCTCGCAGTAAAATCTGCAGAGCTGTGAAGGTTGTGTCCCCCATATCTATAACATTCTATTGGTTGCAAGAATTTTGTATAATAATTTAAATTGAAAAATTCTAAGTTTTGAATCCGACGTTGTTTTGCGTGTCAATTCATAAACCAGATACCATGGAGTCGGTACATCAAAAATCTCTTCCCAACTATTTTACAATATATATGGTCCTTAAATGAAACTGGTATATATTTTTATTTATCATAATTTTCTTTAACTAGTTTTGGTCTTTAATGCAGGTCCGACAGACAAGTTCCTTACTTTTTCCCCCTTCCACTTGCCTCTTCCATTTTTGCAGTAATGCTGCAATTAGTTGGTTGTAATTTTTGGTAGAGCAGACATTTACATATATTTGTGTTGGCTGCATGTGTGACATAACTCCACCAGTCCTATTTATGATATTATTTACAAAGATTATACCTTTTTTTAATAAAAAATCTATGTTTTTTTATCAATTAGTATATTTGAGTTTAACCACACTATTTGTTGAATTATTTCTTCTGTATTTTCTGATGGATTAAACTGAAATTGCAACCAACTTTCTATGGTTTGTTTACAAAAATAACGATATTTTGTAGACAATTTCGTTTTCAAATAATCTAATAGAGGGAAAAAGGCCATTCTTGAACATGGGGTGAGACATTCTTACTAATTTGCTAGAGAACCAGTTCGGATTTAAGTATAACTTTTGTATGACTGAAGCCTTTAGTGAGAGGTCTAATGCTTTAATATTTTATCATTTTTTCCCTCCAAATTCATATTCATTATATAAATAGGCCTTTTCAATTTTGTCTGGCTTGCCATTCAAAATGAATTACAGATTTCTTGATTTATCTTAGATTAATTAATTCAGACTATTTTGAGGAAGTGTTACTGGCGATGTTGTTGCTACGGTGGTTTAAGAGGGACAAACAACAGTAGTGTTGTCACTTTTTTTCTCGTTTTACAAGTGAGGTCTTTAGGGAGTATGCGAGCAGAGACGTTTGCTTTGCCTAGCCGAATTCTGCTAGGAGCAAACCGAACCGATGTATGCGTACGCCTTTACACTCACATCGTCGATTCCCTCACTATATTATCCTGGTTATATCTCAGAAATGAACAATTCAAAAAGGTATTTACCTGATTACCTAATTCAGGTAACATGTTTTGTATTTTCTCCTTCACAGAATGGCAACATTGAGAACCCCTACTGCAACGGAATGGAGGGGATTCTAGAAGCATACCATCAGAGTCTAAAGACTGTACAACTCTACGGACCAACCAACTTTGCTCCGGTCGTCAACCACGTAGCAAAGTGAGTCATTGAATAAAATATGCTAATCCTAATCTAGAGAATACCATTGCTGGTGTTTAAAATAATACTGAGATAAAGGACCAACTCTTTGGTCCTAAGCTGCTGTATGTAAAAATATTGTGTGCTTTAGCTTGGAAAATAAATACAATGCCTTCAGAAATTATTCATAAACCTACATTTATTCCACATTTTATTGTGTTACAGCCTGAATTAAAAGTTTATTAAATTGTTTTTTTTTCTCAACTATCTACTCACAATAACCCATAATGACAAAGTGAAAAAAATATATATTTAAATTGTAAATGTGTTGAAAATGAAATACAGAAATATCAAATTTACATAAGTATTCACTCCCCTGAGTCAGTACATGTTAGAATCATCTTTGGCAGCGATTACAGCTGTGATTCATTCTGGTTAAATCTCTTTGCACACCTGGATTGTACAATACTTGCACATTATTATTATCTAAATTCTTCAAGCTCTGTCAAGTTGGTGGTTGTTCATTGCTAGACAGCCATTTTCAAGTCTTTCCATAGATTTTGAAGCCGATTTATGTCGAAACTGTATCTAGGCCACTCAGGAACATTCAATGTTGTTTTGGTAAACAACTCCAGTGTATATTTGGCCTTGTGTTGTAGGTTATTGTCCTGCTGAAAGGTGCATTTGTCTCCCAGTGTCTGTTGGAAGTAGACTGAACCAGGTTTTCCTCTAGGATTTTGCCTGTGCTTAACTCTATTCCATTTATTTTCATCAACAACAAAAAAACGACCCAGTTCTTGCCAATGACACGCATACCCATAGCATGCTGCAGCCACCACTCTGTAAATGTTTTAAAGTCACCCTTTCCCTTCATGGTGAATTCCCTGAGCGGTTTCCTTCGTCACCGGCAACGCCTGTATCTTTGTAGTGACTGGGTGTATTGATACACCATCCAAAGTGTAATTAATAACTTCACCATGCTCAAAGGCAGGGCTTCTTAAACTTTTTCAGCCTGGGACCCAATTTATAAATTCTGTCTTTCCTGGGACATAAGCTTATGAAAACATGCAACTATATATAGATATCGGTACATTTCATTGTACTTATGCCAATGAACAAATGCAACATAGTCAAATAACACTTAAATGAAATAACACTTAAATGAAATACCCATATATATATATATATATATATATATATATATATATATATATATATATATATATATATATATATATATATATATATACACACACACACACACACACACACACAGACACACACACACACACCACCATTCAACAGTTTGGGGTCACTTACAAATGTCCTTGTTTTTGAAAGAAAAGCAAAAGTGTTATGGACAGACAAATCTAAGTTTGAGTTGTTTGGATCACAAAGAAGCACATTCATGAGACGCAGATAAAAAGAAAGATGCTGGAGGAGTGCTTGACGCCATCTGTCAAGCATGGTGGAGACAATATGATGGTCTGGGGGTGCTTTGGTGGTGATAAAGTGGGAGATTTGTACAGGGTAAAAGGGATCTTGAAGAAGGAAGGCTATCACTAAATTTTGCAACACCACGCCATACCCTGTGGACAGAGCTTAGTTGGAGCCAATTTCCTCCTGCAACACGACAATAACCCAAAGCACAGCTCCAAACTATGCAATAACTATTTAGGGAAGAAGCAGTCAGCTGGTATTCTGTCTATAATGGAGTGGCCAGCACAGTCACCGGATCTCAACCCTATTGAGCTGTTGTGGGAGCAGCTTGACCGTATGGTACGTAAGAAGTGCCCATCAGCCCATCCAACATGTGGCAGGTGCTTCAGGAAGCATGGAGTGAAATCTCTTCAGATTACCTCAACAAATTGACTAGAATGCAAGGCTGTAATTGCTGCAAATGGAGGATTCTTTGACGAAAGCAAAGTTTGAGGGACACAATTAAAAATTACAAATCTTTATTTTTAACCTTCTCAACATCTTGACTATGTTTCCTATTCATTTTGCAACTCGTTTCATGTATGTTTGCATGGAAAACAAGGACATTTCTAGTGACCCCAAACTTTTGAACTGTAGTGTATATATATATATATATATAAACACTCTTAGGTTGGAACTGTTGCTGTTAAAATACAATAAATCATTGTAATTCTGAACTGATTGATCACATCACACAGATGTCTAACAGAACACACACACAGGCTCAGTGTTTGATAGTGCAACCTTAAGTAACAGTACAGATGAAAAATGATCAGGCCTACTGTACATCTTACTGTAGAAATGATCAGGCCTACTGTACATCTTACTGTAGAAATGATCAGGCCTACTGTACATCTTACTGTAGAAATGATCAGGCCTACTGTACATCTTACTGTAGAAATGATCAGGCCTACTGTACTTCTTACTGTAGAAATGATCAGGCCTACGGTACATCTTACTGTAGAAATGATCAGGCCTACTGTACATCTTACTGTAGAAATGATCAGGCCTACTGTACATCTTACTGTAGAAATGATCAGGCCTACTGTACATCTTACTGTAGAAATTATCAGGACTACTGTACATCTTACTGTAGAAATGATCAGGCCTACTGTACATCTTACTGTAGAAATGATCAGGCCTACTGTACATCTTACTGTAGAAATTATCAGGACTACTGTACATCTTACTGTAGAAATGATCAGGCCTACTGTACATCTTACTGGTGAGATTATTGTTGAAAAAAAGTCTAGGTTGGAACTGTTGCTGTTAAAATACAATAAATAAATACTTTTTATTCTGAACTGGAATAACCTGATTGATCACATCACACAGATGTAGACCAGAAAACACACACACGGTCCTAATGAGAGGTGTGTGACTGGTTGAAGTTTTCAACAAGCAGGTCTATTCTGGTCTCAGTTAGTGACAGCGCAACACTGGTCATGCTCAGCACTGAGTCTGTTTCTTTACTTGTTTCTGAAGTATGCCAGAGTTGAGTACCCTCACTGCCATAGGTACAGTGCCTTATGGAAAGTACTCAGACCTCCTGACTTTTTCCACATTTTGTTACGAAACAGACTCATTCTAAAATGGATTAAATAAATAAAAATCCTCAGCAATCTACACACAATACCACAGAGCTTGAGAGGATTTGCAGAGAATGGGAGAAACTCCCCAAATACAGGTGTGCCAAGCTTGGAGCGTCGTACCCAAGAAGACTCAAGCCTGTAATCCCTCCAAAAGATGCTTCAACAAAGTACTGAGTAAAGGGTCTGAATATTTATGTAAATGTGATATTTCAGGGTTTTTTTTTTATAAATTAGCAAAAAATTCTAAACCTGTTTTTGCTTTGTCATTATTGGCTATTGTGTGCAGATTGATGAGGGGAAAAAACAATCTAATTAATTTGGTGAATAAGGCTGTAACCTAACAAAATGTGGAAAAAGGCAAGGGGTCTGAATACTTTCCGAAGGCACTGTATGAGGTGCCAAACTGGATCAGAACATCTACTGCTTTCTCAGCTAGGCAGGAGACCGCTTCCTGCTGTAGATGAGCAACCCAGATCTGAGTGAGTGTGTTTGTCTTCAAAATAATCTTGCGTCAATCAGTGTATTCCAGTTCAGAATACAAATGATTTATTGTATTTTAACAGCAACAGGCTAGATAGCTTGCTTTAGCTAACGTTAGCTAATAGCTGTGTACAAGTGTATTGTTTAAAAGATAAACTCACATCTACTACTATGAGAGATGGTATTCCCTTATTTCTGCTTATCATAACCTGTTATAAAATGATTAAAATGCCTTGCTAGCTGACTTACTCTTCCACTGTCCAATAATTGTTTCCTGGACAACCATCTATGCAGAACTCCACCAATCAGGCCTTTATGGTCGAGTGGCCAGACAGAAGCCACTCCTCAGTAAAAGGCACATGACAGCCTGCTTGGAGTTTGCCAAAAGGCACCTAAAGGATTCTCAGACCACGAGAAACAAGATTCTCTGGTCTGATGAAACCAAGATTGAACTCTTTGACCTGAATGCCAAGCCTCACATCTGGAGGAAACCTGGCACCATACCTATGGTAAAGCATGGTGGTGGCAGCATCATGCTGTGGGGATGTTTTTCAGCGGCAGGGACTGGTAGACTAGTCAGAATTGAGGGAAAGATTAACGGAGCAAAGTACAGCGACATCCTTGATGAAAACCTGCTTCAGAGCGCACAGGACCCCAGACTGGGGCTATGGTTCACCTTCCATCAGAACAACGACCTTAAGCACACAGCCAAGACAACGCAGGAGTGGCTCCGGGACAACTCTCTGAATGTCCTTGAGTGAACCAACCAGAGGTCTGACTTAAACCCAATCTAACATCTCTGGAGAGACCTGAAAATAGCTGTGCAGAAACACTCCCCATCCAACCTGACAGAGCTTGAGAGGATCTGCAGAGAGGAGTGGGAGAAACTCCCCAAATACAGCGTCATAATCACTGCCAAAGGTGCTTCAACAAAGTACTGAGTAAAGGGTCTCATAACTGCTATTTCAGTTCATTTATTTAAAAAAAGAAAATCTGAAAAACAGTTTTTGCTTTGTCATTATGGGCTATTGTGTGTAGATTGATGAGGGGAAAAAAACGATTTAATCCATTTTAGAATAAGACTGTAATGTAACAAAATGTGGAAAAAGTCCAACTGAATAGTTTCAGAATGCACTGTATGTATAGGGGTAAGGGGACTAGGCAACAGGATATAAGATAAACAGAGTAGTAGCAGCTTGTATGTGAGTGAGTGAGTGAGTGAGTGAGTGAGTGAGTGAGTGAGTGAGTGGGTGGGTGGGTGGGTGGGTGGGTGAGTGAGTGAGTGAGTGAGTGAGTGAGTGAGTGAGTGAGTGAGTGAGTGAGTGAGTGAGTGAGTGAGTGAGTGAGTGAGTGAGTGAGTGAGTGAGTGAGTGAGTGAGTGAGTGAGTGAGTGAGTGAGTGAGTGAGTGAGTGAGTGAGTGAGGGTGGGTGGGTGTGTGTGTGTGTGTAAAAAGTCAGTATAAATGAATGTGCAAATTATGTATGAGTGAGCAGATGGTGGAGTGAGTGTCTGTGTGTGTGTGTGTGTGTTGGAGTGACTGTGTGTGTGAGTGTGTGTAGGGCCCTGTGAGTGTGCATAGAGACATTGCAAAGATTGAAATAAAAGGTCAATTAAAGATACAAGGTAAACTCAGATAGTCCATGTGACTATTTTGTTAGCTATTTATCACTCGTATTGCTTGGAGATAGAAGCTGTTCAAGAGCCTGTTGGTGTCAGACTTGATGCACCGGTACCTCTTGCCGTGCGGCAGCAGAGAAGATAGTCTATGGCTTTGGGTGGTTGGGGACTTAGACGATTTTCCGGACTTTCTTCTCACACCGCCTGATATACAGTAGAGGTCCTGGATGGCGGGGGGCTCGGCCTCAGTGATGTACTGGGCTGTCCGCACAACCCTCTGTAGCGCCATGCGATCGAGGACGGTGCTATTGCCATACCAAGCGGTGATGCAGCGATGCAGGGTATTGTGTGTAGATAAGTGACACAAAATCTCAATTTAATCCATGTTTAATTCAGGCTGTAACAACAACATACGTGGAAGAAGTCGGGCGTTGTGTGAATACTTTCTGAAGACATCTGTACATGTGAACAACCATATCCTATACTTGTTGTTTGGCATTACAATAGGAGTCGCCTATAGAGCATAAACAGATCTGGGACCTGGTTATAGGAGTCGGCTATAGAGCATAAACAGATCTGGGACCTGGTTATAGGAGTCGGCTATAGAGCATAAACATATCTGGGACCTGGTTATAGGAGTCGGCTATAGAGCATAAACAGATCTGGGACCTGGCTATAGGAGTTAACCATACAGCATAAACAATTCTGGGACCTGGTTATAGGAGTCGGCTATAGAGCATAAAACAGATCTGGGACCTGGCTATAGGAGTTAACCATACAGCATAAACAGATCTGGGATCTGGCTATAGGAGTCGGCTATAGAGCATAAACAGATCTGGGACCTGGTTATAGGAGTCGGCTATAGAGCATAAACAGATCTGGGACCTGGCTATGGGAGTTAACCATACAGCACAAACAGATCTGGGTTTAGGAGTCGCCTATAGAGCATAAATAGATCTGGGATCTGGCTATAGGAGTCGGCTATAGAGCATAAACAGATCTGGGACCTGGTTATAGGAGTTAACCATACAGCACAAACAGATCTGGGATCTGGGTTTAGGAGTCGACTATAGAGCATAAACAGATCTGGGACCTGGCTATAGGAGTTAACCATACAGCATAAACAGATCTGGGACCTGGGTTTAGGAGTTAACCATACAGCACAAACAGATCTGGGACCTGGCTATAGGAGTCGGCTATAGAGCATAAACAGATCTGGGACCTGGTTATAGGAGTTAACCATACAGCACACACAGATCTGGGATCTGGCTATAGGAGTCGGCTATGCAACAGGATAAACAGATCTGGCACTTGTCTACATCTCAACAACCGCACAAGGCTGATGATCATCATTCAACCTTATCTCAACCTTGGTTATAAAGCCAGTTGAAAAACAAACCTTCAGGCAACCTTCAGCTCCACGCTGGATCCGAATTAGACAGGCCATTAGAGCCTGTAAACCCAGTAAATAACTGTTGTTTTATGGGTGCGTTGTGACCTAATGAAGAGGAAATAAACAATCAACTGTTGCCGTGGTGACAGATGTAAGTGGAGGTCAAGTATCAGGTCAGACTAATGAGTGCATGGACCCACGTTGTTGTTGGGTGTGTGTGTGTGTGTGTGTGTGTGTTTGGTTTTACTATCCTTGTGGGGACCAGAAGTCCTCACAAGGATAGTAAAACAAAGACAATTCAGACAAGTGGGGACATTTCAACGGTCCCCACAAGGAACACGGCTATTTTAGGCTTAGGGGTTAGGTTAGGGGTAGAATTTGGGTTAGAATTAGGGTTTGAGTTACAGTAGAGGTTTAGGGTTAGGGTTAAGATAGGGAAAATATGATTTTGAATGGGGGATCAATTGTTTGGTCCCCACAAGGATAGTAAAACGTGTGTGTGTGTGTGTGTGTGTGTGTGTGTGTGTGTGTGTGTGTGTGTGTGTGTGTGTGTGTGTGTGTGTGTGTGTGTGTGTGGCCCTGATGAGGCTAGATGTCCTTTTAATCTCCAAAACAACAGTAATGTCTCAAGTCTGTGTTTGTGTGACCTCCTCTCACTCAAACACACACACACACACACACACTCACGCTCACGGACACACACTACCACACACACACACACACACACACACGGAGACACACCATCCCTCTGATGCTGAACCCCTCCTTGTCTTTAATTAAAGTGTCAACTCCAGACTCCAGAGAGCCAATCATCTGACAAGCTAAATTAGAAAGCAGGAGGAAAGGCTCAACAACAACCCCCAGAGGTCCAGCTGAAATGTCAAAACGTCCTTAGCTTTGGCATAATGAGCACTTGGACGTGTCACTGTTGTCTCCTCTTCTCTAATCACAATAAAAAAGATCAGGATCAGAGTACAGTAGGAGAGCTGATTTAGGATCAGTTTTGCCTTTTAGATCATAATGAATCAGATTACATGGACAGGAGGGAGCTGATCCTAGATCGTGATGAATCAGATTACATGGAGAGGAGGGAGCTGATCCTAGATCATAATGAATCAGATTACATGGACAGGAGGGAGCTGATCCTAGATCATAATGAATCATATTACATGGAGAGGAGGGAGCTGATCCTAGATCATAATGAATCAGATTACATGGACAGGAGGGAGCTGATCCTAGATCGTAATGAATCAGATTACATGGAGAGGGGGGGACCTGATCCTAGATTATAATGAATCAGATAACATGGAGAGGAGGGAGCTGATCCTAGATCATAATGAATCAGATTACATGGACAGGAGGGACCTGATCCTAGATCATAATGAATCAGATTACATGGAGAGATGTGGACCTGATCCTAGATCATAATGAATCAGATTACATGGAGAGGGGGACCTGATCCTAGATCATAATGAATCAGATTACATGGAGAGGGGGACCTGATCCTAGATCATAATGAATCAGATTACATGGAAAGATGTGGACCTGATCCTAGATCATAATGAATCAGATTACATGGACAGGAGGGAGCTGATCCTAGATCATAATGAGTCAGATTACATGGACAGGATGGAGCTGATCCTAGATCATAATGAATCAGTTGGTAGAGCATGGTGTTTGCAACACCAGGGTTGTGGGTTTGATTCCCACAGGGGACCAGTACGGAGAAAAAAATGTATGAAATGTATGCATTCACTACTGTAAGTCGCTCTGGATAAGAGTGTCTGCTAAATGACTAAAAATGTAAATGAATCAGATTACATGGACAGGAGGGAGCTGATCCTAACCTCTGAGAGGCTTAATATACACAGCCCCTGGTCAAATCATGAGCCTACCTGCCAATCAATAATAACTCTAAAAAGAATAAAGAAATACAATGATTTGCAATTCTAAACACATAAGTAAATGATTCATGTAGGGATGGGTGATGGAATCTAGGTCATGTACATACAGAACACTGCTGAGACTATGATGTGGCTCTTCACAAGCACTGGGCCTCAGAGATCTAGAAGACACAGTGTGTGTGTGTGTGTGTGTGTGTGTGTGTGTGTGTGTGTGTGTGTGTGTGTGTGTGTGTGTGTGTGTGTGTGTGTGTGTGTGCCTTTGACAGGTTAGAGATCAGCTTTTAAGGCTCGATTCATACATGCGGTAAAGGGATCATTGGAAAGCAGACCGTGGGGGTAAGAACAAGGACGCTGTCAATGGCGCACATTAGAAATAATCTGATTTTACAAAGTGGATATTCGTCAAATTCGTGATGATTTTTGTGTTCTAACAGGCCCACAATCTGGTTAAATAAAATCCGATTTGGATATATTTGGCTGTTTTTTCACTGCATAATATTTACAAATAGTCCTTTTCAGGGTTAGAAAGAAATGTCTGCTAAATGCTAACTCACGTTCGTATAAGCTGGTACGCATAGCTAGCCATATAGAAATCGGTGGTGGAACTTGAAGACATTTTTAAGTGTAATGCAGTTCATTGGTGACGATGGGGTTGACATCAAAACAAGCATTATACTCAGATTTTACCTCAACATAGTGTGATATACACATACAGATATAGGATCTTAATTTGATGACCCTGTTGCAGGAGAACTTAAAATGAACTTTCAAAAATATGCAGTGTATTTGAGGTTTAAATAGGTTTCTCAGGTTTGTAATTTCCACATTGACTTAATTTTCCTAAGAAAAATGCATCAACACCTACAAAAAATATCCATTCCATTATTATCCACATTGCTGTAGCAAACTGGCTCAAAATAAGATCCTACATCTGTACTGCATGAACAAGTTTGATGTGGGGCAATGAGGAGATTCTGAATCTTTACCCCACGGGGTACGTGTGAGTGGTGTTGCCATGACATTTTCATTGTTTTGGTCGAGTTCGATGGATCTCTTTACTGCATCGATCCATAGCACTGAAGATCCCCGTTGTAGTGCGATTTACATTGAATGGTATATGAGCTCACGTTCTCGAGGGCTGCATTCACGGTAAACGCTGAAGATGTCAGCTCAATCGGAAATTACCTTTGAAAGGGATACTTCTGGATTTGAACTTGTGGATACCATTTTTCTGGCCCTACATGCAGTTTAAAGGAAGTTTCTAACTAGCGTTAGTGCAATGACTGGAAGTGTGCTAGTAGATACCACAGACTTCCAGTCATTGCACTAACTGTAGTTAGCATTGGTTCGTGGAACTACCTCTTCCTTCATACTGGACGCAGAGACATAAAAATGGCATCCACAAGTTCATCTGACTCCGGGGGAAGTACACTGAACAAAAGTATTAAACGCAACATGTAAAGTGTTTGTACCATGTTTCATGAGCTGAAATAGATCCCAGAAATGTTATGCGCATAAAAGCATTTCTTATTTCTCGCAAATATTGTGCACACGTTTTGCCAAGATAATCCATTCACCTGGCATATCAAGAAGCTGATTAAACAGCATGATCAATAAACAGGTGCACCTTGTGCTGGGGACAATAAAAGGCCACTCTAAAATGTGCAGTTTTGTCACACAACACAATGCCACATATGTCTCAAATTTTGAGGGAGCGTGGAATTGGCATACTGACTGCAGGAATGTCCACCAGAGCTGTTGCCAGAGAATTAAATGTAATTTCTCTACCATAAGCTGCCACCAATGTCGTTTTAGAGAATTTGTCATTACGTCCAACCGGCCTCACAACCGCAGACCACGTGTATGGCGTCATACGGGCGAGCGGTTTGCTGGTTATGGTATGTGCAGGCATAAGCTATAGACAATGAACACAATTGCATTTTATCGATGGCAATTTCAATGCACAGAGATACCGTGACGAGATCCTGAGGCCCATTGTCGTGCTATTCATCCACCGCAATCACCTCATGTTTTAGCATGATAATACACAGTCTCATGTCGCAAGGAACTGTACACAATTCCTGGAAGCTGAAAACGCCACAGTTCTTTCATGGCCTGCATAATAACAAGACATGTCACCGTTTGAGCATGTTTGGGATGCTCTGGATCGACCTGTACGACACCGTGTTCCAGTTTCCGCCAATATCCAACAACTTCGCACCGCCATTGAAGAGGAATGGAGCAACATTGCACAGGCCACAATCAACAGTCTGATCAACTCTTTGTGAAGGAGATGTGTCGCGCTGCATGAGGCAAATGGTGGTCACAGCAGATACTGACTGGTTTTCTGATCCACACCTCTACCTTTTTTTTAAGGTATCTGTGACCAGCAGACACATATCTGTATTCCCAGTCATGTGAAATCCATAGATTAGGGCCTAATGAATGTATATTCAATTCACTGATTTCCTTATATGAACTGTAACTCAGTAAAATCTTTGAAATTGTTGCATGTTGCGTTTATATTTTTGTTCAGTATAGATTAAAGGGCCTCATTACCAAAATCCCGAAAGTATCCCTTTTAATGTCAATCTGCAGCGCAGATCTTCAGCGCAACCAATTTAGTCGAGCCCTGCATTGTGTTACTGAATATCTACTGCTCCATCATCAGTATTGGAAGGGGGCAATTCTTATCTTATCTTATCTTTGAGCCCCTAACTTGTTGTGCTCTGTTCTCTCCCAGGTATGCAGCGGCCGTCCAAGACGGTTCTCAGTACTTTGTCTTGCTCATCATCACAGATGGAGTCATATCAGACATGGCCCAGACCAAGGAGGCCATCGTCAACGTAAGTGGTCTGCTGGATGTTCCCATTACCCATAATCCTCTGTCTCCCTGTCTCTCTCTCTCTCTTTCTTTCTCCCGCTTTCTCTCCCTCTCTGCTTTACGGGTGCTTTTACTGTAACTCACTATAGCACCGCTGCCTTTTTACCTCAGCTAGCTCCTGGCCAAAGTCAATGTATGTTTTTCTGCTGCTTTGAGACATTCTCTTCAGGGTCACTTTATTTGAGGAAGTAGGCCGATGTTCAGTTCTATTGTCTGCTCAAGTTGTTTCACTGTTGTTTGGATGTTATTTTATTTTTGTTTGACCCAATTTAAGGTTTTGTATATATGAAGATCGATTAGTTTATAATAGCGCTGTACTTTACATTAACGCTTGCTTGTGGGCTTCTAAAATAGTTTGTTCATGAAAAGCCCTTTGAATCCACTTTGTATCTCTGGCCGTGGGAATACACAGAGTGTGTCTACTGTCCAATGGGGGAGCAGCACGGCATCCTGACCTCTGATGACCTCTAACCTCTGACCTCACAGCAGACTGGGTTTAAAGGGAATTTGCGACTGTTAGTCAAACCATTAGAACAGCCACACCTTCCTTTTAAGATCTTGTCTGCTGCTCTATCCTGCGTCCGCCAAGCCTTCTAACCTGCCTCAACTGAGCCAAGGCTTTTAACCTGCCTCAACTGAGCCAAGGCTTTTAACCTGCCTCAACCGAGCCAAGCCTTCGAACCTGCCTCAGCATTCCAACCTACCTCCACCAAGACTTTAAACCTGTCTCAACTTTTCAACCTGCCTCAGACAATTCTCTACCTCTAACCTACCTCAGCCAAGTCTTCTATCCTGTATCAGCCAAGCCTCTACCTCTAACCAACTTCAACTGACTCAACCAAGCCTTCTAACCTGCTGCCTTGGCCCTGCTTTCTGTGTCCTGCCATTGCATTTACAGTCCTGTCAACTAGAATCACTGTCACTATCACTCAACACAGGGACAAAGGACTGAATTACTTGTTTATTTGGAGTTGAATCTTTTGTCGCTATCAGTTGTTTTCTCCAATTGTTTTCTTTGAACTCGTCCATACTGTCCTGCTGATTTAGTTTTGCATATCTCTATGGAGTCCAACTTACCCTCCAGTCCCCCACTCGTCTGCCCGCTTACCAGGCCAGCCTTTGGGCTAAATATTAGCTCCAACCCCTGTCTTTGATGTTTCACAGATCTCTCCTTAACTTAACTGTCCACTAAGGGCAGTGGTTTATACAGGAGGGCCTACTCTCTTCCTTTTCTGTCAGGACAGAACAGCAGAATCCCCATGGCCCATAATTCATTTGGGCCACTATTACATCACTGCATATCTATGTCTCAAAGTGCACCATATTCCTTATTTAGTGCACTACTTCTGACCAGAGCCCTATGAACCCTGCTTAAAACTAGTGCACTACATATGGAATAGGCTTCCATTTGGAACGCGATCAATGTGTTGGCAGTTTATACCCATTACACAGGGGAGGGTGGGGGAGGGGCTGCCTCACTGACTGGTTTGTCATGCAGAGGATGGTTGGAATAAAATTCATGAATATTTTAAAGATTTTAGAAACTTCCAGGTTTGCTTCTGCAGGCCGGAAAATACTATTACAGCCAGGGACTATTCAAAGTTGTTGGGTTTGCAATTATTTTTGCAGTCCAAAAATAGATGGTATTTAAACAGCTTGCTGGAGTAGGATCCCCTGGGTTAGAAGTAAAGTTACTAACAGTGTCAACTAAATAATGTATGTTTGTGGTTCAGTCTTCGTGAAAATATGATGTGGCATTTATTGATACAGGGGTGTTGATTAAATAGAAAAATATGTTAGTTTCAGTGTGAGAGAGAGTGAAAGAACGAGAGAACGAGAGAGAGAACGAGAGAGAGAACGAGAGAGAGAACGAGAGAAAGAGCACACATATATGCACACACACACACACACACACACACACACACACACACACACACACACACACACCCTGCATCTTCTCCGCATCCGAATGTGTTTTCAACACAGGCATTTATCATTAATTCATACCACAGAGCTTTTACCGTATAACTCCCAATATAACATATTGCAGCATCGAACTTTGGGTGGTGGTGGCAAGAGGATAAATCATAGATTGGTCCTATTATGTTGATGTAGTGGAATAGAGACACAGTTCAGATAAGCAGAGTAAGATTTACAGTGTACAGTGCAGGGCATGTTAGATCATTGATGCCAGCTCAGGCACATCGTCTTTCGCTTCGAAAGCACCAGTTCATCATTAGCTGGTTTAAAGCACCAGTTCATCATTAGCTGGTTTAAAGCACCAGATCATCATTAGCTGGTTTAAAGCACCAGTTCATCATTAGCTGGTTTAAAGCACCATATCATCATTAGCTGGTTTAAAGCAGCAGTTCATCATTAGCTGGTTTAAAGCAGCAGTTCATCATTAGCTGGTTTAAAGCACCAGTTCATCATTAGCTGGTTTAAAGCACCAGTTCATCATTAGCTGGTTTAAAGCACCAGATCATCATTAGCTGGTTTAAAGCACCAGTTCATCATTAGCTGGTTTAAAGCACCAGTTCATCATTAGCTGGTTTAAAGCAGCAGTTCATCATTAGCTGGTTTAAAGCAGCAGTTAATCATTAGCTGGTTTAAAGCACCAGTTCATCATTAGCTGGTTTAAAGCACCATATCATCATTAGCTGGTTTAAAGCAGCAGTTCATCATTAGCTGGTTTAAAGCAGCAGTTCATCATTAGCTGGTTTAAAGCAGCAGTTCATCATTAGCTGGTTTAAAGCAGCAGTTCATCATTAGCTGGTTTAAAGCACCAGTTCATCATTAGCTGGTTTAAAGCACCAGTTCATCATTAGCTGGTTTAAAGCACCAGTTCATCATTAGCTGGTTTAAAGCACCAGTTCATCATTAGCTGGTTTAAAGCACCAGCTTTTTTGATCGCTTACGGTACGTTTCCCAGGGGCACGGAACTCTGGTTTCGGAGGCATTCGCATGGTCCTAAAGTACACCGTTGCCTCGTTTTGTATCACATGATAAAACTGGGGGGGACAAAAATGCAATTTCAGAATGTGGGGGGGGATACCCCCCCATCCACAGTGAAAGTAGCGCCCCTGACATTTACTATGCTGCTTTACCAGGCATCCTAAATAAGAGATGGTGTAAGTGTATTTCACTGTTGGGAGGAGAGATGTACTGTAAGCATTTTTGCTGTGCTATGTTCTCCTCCTCTGTACTTGCTCTCTACAGAACACATTGTATTAACACTGTAGACAATATCCTGTGCTATTTTGTATATTCTACCGTTTACTATTACGTTGGCTATACTGTAGTAGTTTGCCTGGACAAAATATTCCATGACTGAATCAAATCTTTTACTTTTAAAATTGTCTACTGTAAAACTGATATTCCTTGTGGCAGCAATACATCCACACATGGCTAAAGAGAATGTATTTCTCAACCTCCAGAGAATTCGGCTGGATATGGACAAGTTTTTTGCAATTCTGATGCATTTCCCCAGACTGATTGTTCAACTAGAGCTGAGCTGAACAGCAAGCAGCAAGCAGGGAATTGGCAGCAGATGCAGTGTTTTGGTTATCTTGTCTGTGCAATGCACATTTATTTGTCTTTCATCCAATGGTCTCCTTGTGTCTTGCTGCCCTGTGCGACTGGATTAGCAGACTGGTGTATACTGTTGCGAAAGAAGTAGCACTGCTACTGTGTCACTGAATAAACCCAATGCAATATACACAGTTTGAATAGTGATCAACTGCTTTGTTTGAGGGTGTCAGATTGGTTTGTGACTGATTTTTTAAATATTTTTTGATCAGTCCTCTTCAGAATCTTTTTTTGGGATCAATTGTTTTAATTTTGCAAAGTACACTAAACAAAGAAAACTACCGGTATGAACGTTTAATGACTAAAGCTTTTGCCCACGTAAGAACTCAAAAACACCTTGTCAGAATGTTGACAATATCACATCTACTTCTTTGTTCGTCACTGTGTTTGTTCTCCGCAGGCTGCTAAGCTTCCAATGTCTATCATCATTGTTGGAGTCGGCCAAGCTGAGTTTGATGGTGAGATTGACCCCCCTCATAATGCTTTCATGATATTTCAATGTTTTTTTTTTTTTTTCATTTATAATTAGCCGATAGCGATGTCAAGTAAATACACTGAGTATACCAAACATTAAGAGCACCTTCCTAATATTGAGTTGCACCCCCAGTTATTTGTTCTTAACTAACTTGCCTAGTTAAATAAAGGCTCAATTTAAAAAATATATGTATACATTTTGCCTGCAAAATAGCCTCAATTCGTTAGGGAATGGACTCTACAAGGTGTTGAAAGTGTTCCACAGGGATGCTGGCCCGTGTTGATGAAAATGCTTCCCACAGTTGTATCAAGTTGGCTGGATGTCCTTTGGGTGGAGGACCATTCTTGATACACACGGGAAACTGTTGAGTGTGAAAAACCCAGCAGCGTTGCAGTTCTTGACACAAACTGGTGCGCCTGGCACCTACTACCATACCATATCAAAGGCACTTTTCACCCTCTGGATGGCACCCATGTGTCAATTGTCTCAAGGCTTAAAAATCCTTATTTTCCCCTTCATCTACACTAATTGAAGTGGATTTAACAAATTACATCAATAATAGCTTTCACCTGGATTCACCTGGTCAGTCTACAGTATGTCATGGAAAGAGCAGGTGTTCATAATGTTTGTATACTCAGTGTATGTTTTTAATTCAAAAGAGACTCTTATAAGCTGCTGCTGGTCAGAAAGAGTATTATTTCACTATGTGGCTAAGAGAAAAAAAACATTTTCACACCATGTCTTTAACTTAGTCCTTGACCTATGCTGAGGAAATAACAACTCAAACATTTGCATAAATAATCAACACAACTCAAATAAGAAATTCCTCTGTCAAGTATGCCAAGTGTTCTGTCATTGATGTACAATAAATAATGCAATAGAATTAAGGTAGGAGGTTATAGGGGCAGTTTCAGTGTGAGGGATCTTAGCTAATTGGCAGTTTGGCGGAAGTCCCTAGTTAATAAGCAATTCACAGCTGTTGCGTACAATCTGAATATTTTCAACATATGGTCACAACTTTGATTCTCGCTATTTTGGGGTGCTGTTTGCTGTAACAGTGGCTGGCTGGTGTTTGGTTTTAAATATTCTTCTTTTACATGGTTATTTACGATGCTGGGAATGTTCTCATGAATGTTAAAAGGAGTTATTATAATTGATTAGGAGGCATAGGCAGCCCGTCCATAAGGCTAAGTAAGGGAAGCCAAGATTTCCCTAAAGTAAATTGAATTAAATTGCGCAAAATTATGCAGCCTAATTAGCTTACTCCTGTCTATACAGAAGTAAATAAAATAATTCAAAATAGGCTACTATACCAGAAAGCATGATTTAGCCACAGAGGATCATATAAAAAAAAAATGCAAAAAATAAATAAACCAAATAAATGATTGTTGAGTTGCGACTGTCAGTGAAAAGCAGAGAGACACAGCCATGGCATATCACAATATTTAAAAACATTGCGGAAAAACCTTTTGAAAAGAAAATGGCTATTGTTGTAAAGAGATTACAATACAAAGACTCCAAACTGTATTTTAGTTTTCAAAATTCTCAACTTAATTGAGCGAACAGTAGCAGATCTTATTTGCACAAGTAGAGATTATTGGCCCTATCCCCAGTGAGTTTGATTATTGGCCCTATCCCCAGTGAGTTTGATTATTGGCCCTGTCCCCAGTGAGTTTGATTATTGGCCCTATCCCCAGTGAGTTTGATTATTGGCCCTGTCCCCAGTGAGTTTGATTATTGGCCCTATCCCCAGTGAGTTTGATTATTGGCCCTATCCCCAGTGAGTTTGATTATTGGCCCTGTCCCCAGTGAGTTTGATTATTGGCCCTATCCCCAGTGAGTTTGATTATTGGCCCTATCCCCAGTGAGTTTGATTATTGGCCCTATCCCCAGTGAGTTTGATTATTGGCCCTGTCCCCAGTGAGTTTGATTATTGGCCCTATCCCCAGTGAGTTTGATTATTGGCCCTGTCCCCAGTGAGTTTGATTATTGGCCCTGTCCCCAGTGAGTTTGATTATTGGCCATGTCCCCAGTGAGTTTGATTATTGGCCCTGTCCCCAGTGAGTTTGATTATTGGCCATGTCCCCAGTGAGTTTGATTATTGGCCATGTCCCCAGTGAGTTTGATTATTGGCCCTGTCCCCAGTGAGTTTGATTATTGGCCCTGTCCCCAGTGAGTTTGATTATTGGCCCTGTCCCCAGTGAGTTTGATTATTGGCCCTGTCCCCAGTGAGTTTGATTATTGGCCCTATCCCCAGTGAGTTTGATTATTGGCCCTATCCCCAGTGAGTTTGATTATTGGCCCTATCCCCAGTGAGTTTGATTATTGGCCCTGTCCCCAGTGAGTTTGATTATTGGCCCTATCCCCAGTGAGTTTGATTATTGGCCCTATCCCCAGTGAGTTTGATTATTGGCCCTATCCCCAGTGAGTTTGATTATTGGCCCTGTCCCCAGTGAGTTTGATTATTGGCCCTATCCCCAGTGAGTTTGATTATTGGCCCTGTCCCCAGTGAGTTTGATTATTGGCCCTATCCCCAGTGAGTTTGATTATTGGCCCTATCCCCAGTGAGTTTGATTATTGGCCCTGTCCCCAGTGAGTTTGATTATTGGCCCTATCCCCAGTGAGTTTGATTATTGGCCCTATCCCCAGTGAGTTTGATTATTGGCCCTATCCCCAGTGAGTTTGATTATTGGCCCTGTCCCCAGTGAGTTTGATTATTGGCCCTATCCCCAGTGAGTTTGATTATTGGCCCTGTCCCCAGTGAGTTTGATTATTGGCCATGTCCCCAGTGAGTTTGATTATTGGCCATGTCCCCAGTGAGTTTGATTATTGGCCCTGTCCCCAGTGAGTTTGATTATTGGCCATGTCCCCAGTGAGTTTGATTATTGGCCATGTCCCCAGTGAGTTTGATTATTGGCCCTGTCCCCAGTGAGTTTGATTATTGGCCCTGTCCCCAGTGAGTTTGATTATTGGCCCTGTCCCCAGTGAGTTTGATTATTGGCCCTGTCCCCAGTGAGTTTGATTATTGGCCCTATCCCCAGTGAGTTTGATTATTGGCCCTATCCCCAGTGAGTTTGATTATTGGCCCTATCCCCAGTGAGTTTGATTATTGGCCCTGTCCCCAGTGAGTTTGATTATTGGCCCTATCCCCAGTGAGTTTGATTATTGGCCCTATCCCCAGTGAGTTTGATTATTGGCCCTATCCCCAGTGAGTTTGATTATTGGCCCTGTCCCCAGTGAGTTTGATTATTGGCCCTATCCCCAGTGAGTTTGATTATTGGCCCTGTCCCCAGTGAGTTTGATTATTGGCCCTGTCCCCAGTGAGTTTGATTATTGGCCCTGTCCCCAGTGAGTTTGATTATTGGCCCTATCCCCAGTGAGTTTGATTATTGGCCCTGTCCCCAGTGAGTTTGATTATTGGCCCTGTCCCCAGTGAGTTTGATTATTGGCCCTATCCCCAGTGAGTTTGATTATTGGCCCTATCCCCAGTGAGTTTGATTATTGGCCCTGTCCCCAGTGAGTTTGATTATTGGCCCTGTCCCCAGTGAGTTTGATTATTGGCCCTATCCCCAGTGAGTTTGATTATTGGCCCTGTCCCCAGTGAGTTTGCATATTCACTGTCTTTATCTTTGGGTCAGTTCCACTTTTGTTTGTTTTTGGACAATAATTTCTTCCTTGTCACGTTGGCATGAATGGATAGGGAGACAGGCACAGGAATGCGTAATAGGGGTTTTTATTACCCAAATTACAGCGTGCCATGTAAGGGCACGGGGACGAAGACCAAACAAACACGTATACACAACACAGGGTAAAAACCCAAACAAAAGAGCGAGGAGTACCTCGAATAAAATCACACAATGATACCACACAGGACGAGACCCATAATCATCTGCACAATCCAGGTGGCATGAAAGCCAAAACACAGCACAGGTACTCACATGACCAACCGACATTGGAACAATAATCAACAGGACAATGGTTAACAAAGGGAACACTTATATAATTACCAATCAAATGGAATATGGGCCAGGTGTGCGTAATGACAGTTCCGGAGGGATCCGTGACATTCCTCCAGGTTAGATGGACGCCATATTGTATTTGTGCCTCCCGTTTTCATAGGTCGATTATATGGATCAGACAATGTTGTTTTTATTGATCTGTTTGTCAGTGTCAGCAGAGTAGGTTACTCTGTAATTTTTGTCATATAAAAAATTATTCTGCTAATGTATCCAGTCATATATAGTGTAGTAAAATTGCATGAAATGTGTTTAAAAAAAGGCCAACTATCATGTTTAAGGTAAGAGCCAGGTGCAGACAGTGACGAAGCAACAAAAGTTTATTATTTGAACAAACAGGGGCAGGCAAAAGGACAGGTCAAGGGCAGGCAGAGGTCAGTTATCCAGATAGGTGGGCAAAGGTACAGGACAGCAGGCAGGGTCAGGGTCATGGCAGGCAGGAATGGTCAAAACCGGGAAACAAGAAAACAGGAACTATAGCAAAGACAGGAGCAAGGGAAAAACGCTGGTAGGCTTGACGAACAAAACGAACTGGCAGCAGACAAACAGAGAAGAGAACACATGTATAAATATACAGGGGATAATGGGGAAGATGGGCGACACCTGGAGGGGGGTGGAGACAATCACAAAGACAGATGAAACAGATCAGGGTGTGACAGTACCCCCCCCCCCCCCCCCCCCGGGGTGCCACTTGGCATCCTACCTGGTTGACCAGGGTGTCGGCGTTGGAAATCCGCGATGAGGCCTGGGTCCAGGATTGCCCTGGCGGGGACCTAGCACCTCTCCTCTGGGCCATAACCCTCCCAGTCAACCAGGTACTGGAACCCCCTGCCCTCAGGTCGAACCTTCAGGAGACGCCTCTCCGTGTATATGGGTTGGCCGTCGTTGAGACGAGGGAGAGGGGTGGGCCTGGAAACAGGAGACAAAGGGCTGTGAGACATGGGTTTAACTCTGGATACATGAAAGGTAGGATGTATAAGAAGGGTATGGGACAACAGAAGACGAACAGCAGAGGGGCTAATGATATTGGAGATGGGGAATGGGCTGATAAACCGGGGGGAGAGTTTCCGGGATTCCACCCGGAGGGGCAGATCCCGGGTGGACAGCCATACCTTCTGACTGAGAAGATAACGGGGAGCCGGGGTCCGGTGGCGATCCACTTGTTGTCGATACCTGGAGATGGTCTTGAGGAGGCCCGACCGGGCGCTCCTCCAGGTACGACTACAGCGGTGGACAAACATCTGGGGAGAAGGTATGCCAACCTCTTCTTCCTGCTCAGGGAAGAGCGGGGCTGATACCCCAGGGAACACTCAAAAGGAGATAGGCCTGTGGCAGGGAAGGGTGTTGCGGGCGTATTCTACCCACACAAGCTGCTGACTCCAGGTGGTGGGGTTGGCGAAGAACAGGCAGCGCAGAATAGTCTATAGGTCCTGCTTGGCTCGCTCCGACTGGCCGTTGGATTGGGGGTGGAACCCGGAGGACAGGCTGTTCGACGACCCAATGAGGGTGCAGAACGCCTTCCAGAGCTGGGACGAGAACTGAGGACCCTGAACTGAGGACCTACTGGTAGTCCATGGATCCGGAAGACTTGCTGCACCATGAGCTGGGCCATCTCTTTGGCAGAGTGTAGTTTGGGGAGAGGAATGATGTGGGCGGCTTTAGAAAACCTATCCACCACGGTCAGGATGGCGGTGCTGCCATCAGATGGGGGAAGACCCATGACAAAGTCCAGGGAGATGTGAGACCAGGGACGGTGAGGGACAGGCAGAGGTTGGAGGAGACCAGCCGGAGCTTGCCCAGGAGTCTTGTTCTGTGAACAAACCGTGCAAGCGGGGACGAATGCGTACACATCAAGGACCATGGTAGGCCACCAAAAGCACTGTCGCACAAAGACCAGGGTCTGATGGGAGCTCGGGTGGCAGGCAAGCCTGGATGAGTGGACCCACTCAAGGACCGCGCAGCGGATGGCGTCAGGAATGAACATCCGGTTATTAGGCCCTCCCCCCGGGGTCCGGCTGGGAATGCTGCACCTCACGGACCTGCTTCCCTATTCCCCAGCTGAGTGCCATCGCCAGGCACAAAGTGGAAAAGATGGTCTCAGGTTCAGGGAACATAGTCGTGGGGCTATAGCGGCGGGACAGTGCATCCTGCTTGACATTCTTAGATCCCAGCTGGTACGAGAGGGAGAAGTTGAACCGTGTGAACAGTAGCACCCATCTGGCTTGCCTGGAGTTTAGGCGCTTGGCAGTGTAGAGATACTCCAGGTTCTTGTGGTCAGTCCACACGATGAACGGATGTTCTGCCCCCTCCAGCCAATGCCTCCATTCCTCCAATGCCATCTTCACCGTGAGAAGCTCACGATTCTCCACATTATAGTTCTTTTCCATGGCGTTAAGGCGATGGGAGAAGAAGGCGCAGGGATGTAGTATGAGGTCCAGGGCAGAATGCTGGGACAGGACAGTCCCCACTCCGACATCCAAGGCATTGGCCTCCACCATGAACTGACGTGATGTGTCAGGATGAACCGAGATGGGAGCTGTGGTGAATCGATGCTTGAGGTCCCGGAACGCCCGGTCAGCAGCTGGAGACCACGTCAACGGAACCTTGGGCAAGGTGAGTGCTGACAGAGGGGAAGCCAGGGTGCTGTAACCCCGGTAAAGTGGCAATAGTAGTTGGCCAACCCCAGGAAACGTTGCAGCTGTACCCTGGAAGTAGGCTGGGGCTAATTCACCACCACTCTCACCTTCCCGGGATCCATTTGTACACTCCCTGCAGCGATGATGTAACCATGAAAAGGGATGGTGGAGCAATGGAACTCAAACTCTCTGCTTTTACAAATAGCTGGTTCTCCAGGAGGCTTTGGAGAACCTGTCAGACATAGAGCACATGTTCTTGTGTGGAGGGGGAGAAGATGAGGACATCATCAAGGTAGACAAAGATGAACCGTTTCAACATGTCGCGGAGAACATCATTGACCAGAGCCTGGAATACAGCAGGGTGTTGGTAAGGCCAAATGGCATGACCAGATACTCGTAGTGACCACTGGCCTTGTTGAAGGCGGTCTTTCACTCGTCTCCTTTCCATATCTGCACCAGGTGGTAGGTGTTCCGTAGATCCAGCTTGGAAAACACGGTGGCCCCCTGGAGCGGCTCGAAGGCCGAGGAGATGAGGGGTAGTGGGTTGTGGTTCCTCACCGTTATGTCGTTAAGACCCCGGTAGTTGATGCACGGGGTCTTGTCCTCCACAAAGAAGAAACCCCCACCGGCGGGAGAATAAGAAGGTTGTATGAATCCTGCAGCTAGGGAGTCCCCAATGTAGGTCTCCATCGCCTTGGTCTCTGGTCCCGACAGAGAGTACCGTCGTCCCCGTAGCGGAGTCGTGCTAGGGAGCAGGTCAATCCCACAGTCATAAGGTCGGTGTGGCGGAAGCGAAGTGACCTGGGCCTTGTTGAACACCTCCTGGAGGTCCTGGTACTCTGTGGGAATGGCGGAGAGGTCCGGGGTGACTTCCAAGCCCCCAGGAAAACATCCTGAGGCAGGTTGTGTTGACTTCAGGCAATGGGCATGGCAGAACAGGCTCCAGCCCATGATAGCACCAGTAGACCAGTTAATGAGGGGATTGTGTTGCTGGAGCCAGGAGAATCCCAATACCACGGGAACATGAAGAGACTTAATGAGCAGGAACTGGATAGCCTCGCTGTGGTTCACTGACACATGTAGGTTGATGGGAGTGGTGTTGTGGGTGAGCCGGCCTATAGAGCGCCCGCCCAGCGCTCTAACGTCCATGGGAATGGAACGGGCTGAGTGGGGTTGACTAGCTCGGAAGCCAGGGTAGAATCCAAAAAGCTCTCATCGGCTCCAGAGTTGATGAGGACCCGAAGCGATCTCAACTGGTTCCCCCACAGCAAAATGTCATGAAAAGGGGCGCGATTAAGGGAAGGAGAAAAGTTCCCCATATGTCCCACCAGAGTACTCGCTCCTGCTGGTGAGCCTGGTGGGGAAAAGGTACAGGACAGCAGGCAGGCTCAGGGTCAGGTCAGGCAGAGGTCAGTAATCCAGATAGCTGGGGCAAAGTTACAGGACGGCAGGCAGGGTCAGGGCAGGCAGGAATGGTCAAAACCGGGAAACAAGCAAACAGAACTATAGCAAAGACAGGAACAAGGGGGAAAATGCTGGTAGGCTTGACGAACAAAACGAACTGGCAACAGACAGAGAACACAGGTATAAATACACAGGGTATAATGGGGAAGATGGGCGACACCTGGAGGGGGGTGGAAACAATCATAGAGACAGGTGAAACATTTTAGGGGGTGACACCAACATTTTCCTATGCAAAAAAAAGAGAAGAAATGTATCCGATATAGCCTAGGCTTTCTCTATGCCACTACACTGCATTGAACAGTATTTTTTGCAAACTGTGATTGAGTTATATAGCCTAAATTATGACTATTCAATTTATTATTCACATTAGGAATATTAGGCCATCTTACATAAGTTTGCAAATATGAGAAATGCATGGAATGCTTTACTATTAAGTGCATTTTTGTGGTGGAAATAAGCTTCCCCAAACTTGAAACCCACACACCACCTATGTCTAAAGGCCATATTAGGACAGCCTCCAACTACAAGTCCGAGTGACACTGAGACCCATCCTTGTGAGTCTGAAGCTATAGGAATATGGACACCATGATGGGTAGTCACTCCTATAGACAATGTACAGCATGTTTAAGCTGGTGTAATAAGCCACCATAATGGTTAAAGTTACAGTGCAGGGTAGTGACTCACCCAGTCTGTAGAGGGTTGAACTGGTGTTATAACCCACTATGAAGGGTAGTGACTCACCCAGACAGTAGACGTTTAAAACCTCTACAGAATTGGTGGGTCCCCAGCAGGACGGTTGAGCTAACATAGGCTAACCCGATTAGCATGAGGTTGTAAGTAATGAGAAAATGTCCCAGGACATAGACATATCTGATATTGGCAGAAAGCTTAAATTCTTGTTAATCTAACTGCACTGCCCAATTTACAGTAACTATTAGTGAAAGAATACCATGCTATTGTTTGAGGAAAGTGCACAGTTATTAACTTGAAAAGTTATTCATACACCAATAAGGCACATTTGGGCAGTCTTGTTACAAACTTTTAACAGAAATGCAATGTTTCATTGGATCAATCTAAAACTTTGCAGATACAGAAATCTAAATTGCGCCTGGGCTGGAATAATACATTATGGCATTTCTCTTGCATTTCAAAGATGATAGTACAAAACAAATACAAAAAACTGCATGTTTTTTTCTTTGTATTGTCTTTTACCAGATCTAATGTGTTATATTCTCCTACATTCATTTCATATTTCCACAAACTTCAAAGTCTTTCCTTTCAAATGGTATCAAGAATCAGCATATCCCAGGTTTAAGCTGGTGTTATAAGCCATTATAAAGGGTCAGTCACCCAGACAGAAGAGGTTTAAACTGATGTTATAAGCCAGAATGAATGGTAACTCACTCAGACAGTAGAGGTTTAAACTGGTGTTATAAGCCACTATGAAGGGTAGTGACTCACCCAGACAGTAGAGGTTTAAACAGGTGTTATAAGCCACTATGAAGGGTAGTGACTTGCCCAGACAGTAGAGGTTTAAACTGGTGTTATAAGCCACTATGAAGGGTAGTGACTTGCCCAGACAGTAGAGGTTTAAACTGGTGTTATAAGCCACTATGAAGGGTAGTGACTCACCCAGACAGTAGAGGTTTAAACTGGTGTTATAAACCACTATGAAGGGTCGCTCACCCAGACAGTAGAGGTTTAAACTGGTGTTATAAGCCACTATGAAGGGTAGTGACTTGCCCAGACAGTAGAGGTTTAAACTGGTGTTATAAACCACTATGAAGGGTAGTGACTCACCCAGACAGTAGAGGTTTAAACTGGTGTTATAAGCCACTATGAAGGGTAGTGACTCACCCAGACAGTAGAGGTTTAAACTGGTGTTATAAACCACTATGAAGGGTAGTGACTCACCCAGACAGTAGAGGTTTAAACTGGTGTTATAAACCACTATGAAGGGTAATGACTCACCCAGACAGTAGAGGTTTAAGCTGGTGTTATAAACCACGATGAAGAGTAATGACTTTCCCAGACAGTAGAGGTTAAAACATGTGTCTCTTTTTCTCTTCTCTGTAGCCATGGTGGAGCTTGACGGTGATGACATCAGAATCTCCTCGCGAGGGAAGCTGGCAGAGAGAGACATTGTACAGGTAGAGCTCACTTTCTGTTCATCCCGTATGACCATAACACAACACTTATGAATGATGCGGGGGGGGGCATGTCACAGAAAGGTCACGTCGATACAGTAAGGAAACTACTGATGATTGATAGCATCATTGTTTAAATCACAGAGATGCCATTTGTGAAATATTCCACACTCCTATTCACCACTAACCTAACAATCTGACATATTAGGAAAATCAATCATAGTTTCACTTGACAAAATTGTTCTGAAATGAAATAACAATAAACATTGTCACATATTGCCACATTCAAGTTCGAAACAGATCAAAGTGCTATAGAAACGATCTCTCTCTCTCTCTCTCTCTCTCTCTCTCTCTCTCTCTCTCTCTCTCTCTCTCTCTCTCTCTCTCTCTCTCTCTATATATATATATATATATATATATATATATATAGTTTGTTCCGTTCAGAGACTACATGGATCGGACAGGAAACCACGTGTTGAGTATGGCCCGGCTCGCCAAAGACGTCCTGGCTGAGATCCCTGAACAGCTCATCCTCTACATGAAGAGTAGAGGTATCAAACCCTGCCTCCTGCCTCCACTCAATGAGGAACCAGACCCTGAAGACCAGGACCTCACCCAGACCACCCCTGTCTGAGCCCCAGACCTACCCCCATCTGAGGCGCCAACCCTGTGGAAGGAGGTCACGGGTAGGATGGGTGGTAGACTGGATGGTGGACCCCCTCATGGAGGGATGCAAAACGTAAATGTGAAAATGCTTCAAGGCATTTTTTATTCATGCTGAACAAATTGATAAGACTCCATTTTGTTTGGAGCGAGAATGCTTTGATGGAAAAAGCTGAAGATCATGGAGTTTTCCTTTTGAGTTTCATCTCCTGATGGAAGGGCAAAGAGGGGGATGAGAATTGGAGAGTCACAGAGGAGGAGAAGAGAGGAGAAAAACAGAGCAGTGATGTAAACAGATGTTAGATGTTAGCAGTCAGAGCTGTCAAAGTGGTGATGTAACAGGTAGCATGCCTTAGATGGAGAGGGTGTTTTTGAGGACATGAATTATTAGAATGTGCTAGTTTGTATCACGTTTGTGTATATGATACATTTTAGAGTGGTGGTGTATGTTGGACTAAGGAATCACCTGTATAATGTCGTATCTATTGTAAAAACTACATCATCTATTCATGTTGGGGATAATAGTTTTCTTCATATTTTCCCACCACAGGTTTTTCTTTTGGGGGGGGGGGGGGATCAATGCTATAAACAATAGTTAATTTATACTTTGAAGAGTACTGTAATATAAAGCATGTGGTAGATAGAAACTATCCAACTGTTTAGGAATAGCTGTAAAAGATCAAGATGAATGCTTTTTACATTTTGGATTGTGACAGTTACACAGATGACCAGATGTTTGTATGATAGTTTAACTTCATGCACCCTGTACAAGACATACTTACCCTATATATTTACAATAGGTATCAACAAAATGCACTAACAGTCCAAATAAAAAGCACAAAGGTCATATACAATACGTATATCGATCAAATGAAATATATACCACAATTATATACTAGCAACCAACAGCTACCCCTCAAAGACAATGGAAAGGATGGCACAGCAACAAAATGAAATGTCTTCCAGTTCTAGAACGTTGTCATGAATGAGAATGAATCTAGAATCTAGTTACTTCACATTCTGCGTTATTATTGTTTACACATCTGCTCATGCACGACCAGAGCCACATCTTCAAAGGCATAGTATTTCCATAGTATTAGTATGTAGCGATGTATGTCGTCTAGCTAGCTGCATTCACACATATCTTGGTTGGTATAATCCTTCTCGTTGTATTTTGTATAATCCTTCTCGTATGATGTTGTTGATTCTGGTTGATTCTTCTTTAACCTCTGCAGACCGTGCCATAGAAATTCATAGTGGGTATAGAACACTGAGAAGGCAACAGATGTTGATGAAACACCTTTTGCGAAGTGTGATGTCAACTACATTCATTCATTTGTTGGAATAGATTTTTTTTTTCCACGGAGAAAATAAAACTATGAGAAATACTTTCAGCCCAGTATAATAGAATCAAATCAAATCAAATGTGTCACATGCGCCGAATACAACAGGTGTACCACACTGAACACTGAATACAACACTGAAATGCTTACTTATAAGCCCTTAACTAACAACGCAGTTTTAAGAAAAATAAGAGTTAAGAGAGTATTTAATAAAATAAACTGAAGGGAAAAAAATAATTGGATAAGTACTGTAGCCTATGCCATTTTATCCTTTTTCTTTTACAGATTGTGTATTCATTGCGTTTCTAACATGCTGACCACACCACTCGCATTAAGTGCGTGAGCGTTGCAAAATAAATGTATGCATACATGTTATTCAATCATTGCATCCAAAATGCTCACACGCGTCAATGGGCTTCTGCGTAGCCAGGCCCTAAAAATAGAACTTGATTCTATTTGTGACGCTTGATGCTCTCCAAGTCCCACCTCTCGCATCTCCTCATTGGTTATTAGGAGAATATACCCACGTGGGTGATTGAAAGATGAACTGAGGTCCACACTCCAGTCCAGGCCAGTTGGTGGTGGTAATGCACCTTAAAGTTGGTTTCCAACCGCCATATTAAGTCCAAAGAAGAAGAAGAAGACTGAAGGAGGAGAGATTACTAGAAAACTAACTTCGTTTACCCTTTTATCTGTGGGTTAATTGTCAGAGTAGAGGACCTTGTGCATTTCAGGTAAAATAACAACCCAATGTTTATATCCCAGGACAAATTAGCTAGCAACAGCAAGCTAGCTATATAGGACAAATTAGCTAGCAACAGCAAGCTAGCTAGCTAAATGTCCATGAATGTTTAATACTTTTCGAACTGTCCCCAAATGAATATAGTTGGTTCAAAGTTCGTTTTGATATTTCAAACTGCGTGTCGTGATGGCGTCTGGTGTGGATGGACAAAATCAACGTGCGCAATGGCGCACTCGGACGTATGCGCGTGCCCCGTCTAGTCAGCATGTAAGAAGTCATTAAAAGGGAGTCAATATAAGAAGTAACTGCATAAAGAGCAGTTGATACTGTGTACAGTCGTGGCCAAAAGTTTGAGAATGACACAAATATTAATTTCCACAAAGTTTACTGCTTCAGTGTCTTTAGATATTTTTGACAGATGTTACTATGGAATGCTGAAGAATAATTACAAGCATTTCATAAGTGTCAAAGGCTTTTATTGACAATTACATGAAGTTGATGCAAAGAGTCAATATTTGCAGTGTTGACCCTTCTTTTTCAAGACCTCTACAATCCGCCCTGGCATATTGTCAATTAACTTCTGGGCCACATCCTGACTGATGGCAGCCCATTCTTGCATAATCAATGCTTGGAGTTTCTCAGAATTTGTGGGTTTTTGTTTGTTCACCTGCCTCTTGAGGATTGACCACAAGTTCTCAATGGGAGTAAGGTCTGGGGAGTTTCCTGTCCATGGATCCAAAATAGCGATGTTTTGTTCCCCGAGCCACTTAGTTATCACTTTTGCCTTATGGCAAGGTGCCCCATCAGGCTGGAAAAGGCATTGTTCGTTACCAAACTGTTCCTGGATGGTTGGGAGAAGTTGCTCTCGGAGGATGTGTTGGTACCATTCTTTATTCATGGCTGTGTTCTTAGGCAAAATTGTGAGTGAGCCCACTCCCTTGGCTGAGAAGCATCCCCACACATGAATGGTCTCAGGATGCTTTACTGTTGGCATGACACAGGACTGATGGTAGTGCTCACCTTGTCTTCTCCGGACAAGCTTTTTTCCGGATACCCCTAACAATCGGAAAGGGGATTCATCAGAGAAAATGACTTTACCCCAGTCCTCAGCAGTCCAATCCCTGTACATTTTGCAGAATATCAGTCTGTCCCTGATGTTTTTCCTGGAGAGAAGGGGCTTCTTTGCTGCCCTTCTTGACACCAGGCCATCCTCCAAAAGTCTTCGCCTCACTGTGCGTGCAGATGCACTCACACCTGCCTGCTGCCATTTCTGAGCAAGTTCTGTACTGGTGGTGCCCCGATCCCGCAGCTGAATCAGCTTTAGGAGACGATCCTGGCGCTTGCTGGACTTTCTTGGGCGCCCTGAAGCCTTCTTCACAACAATTGTACCGCTCTCCTTGAAGTTCTTGATGATCCGATAAATGGCTGATTTAGGTGCAATCTTACTGGCAGCAGTATCCTTGTCTGTCAAGCTCTTTTTGTGCAAAGCAATGATGACGTCACGTGTTTCCTTGCAGGTAACCATAATTGACAGAGGAAGAACAATGATTCCAAGCACCACCCTCCTTTTGAAGCTTCCAGTCTGTTATTCGAACTCAATCAGCATGACAGAGTGATCTCCAGCCTTGTCCTCGTCAACACTCACACCTGTGTTAACAAGAGAATCACTGACATGATGTCAGCTGGTCCTTTTGTTGCAGGGCTGAAATGCAGTGGAAATGTTTTTTGGGGATTCAGTTCATTTGCATGGCAAGAGGGACTTTGCAATTAATTGTCTCAAGTCTCAAAACTTTTGGCCACGACTGTACAATCTATTTTACTCACTTCATCTGGACTACTGATAGATTTCAAACTTGTTGCTAGGGATGTATTGCCAACTTTAATTTAAGTTGTTGATGTATATGTAACCGACTGGGGTTCGAATCCGGGTTTCCTACACACCACAAGACTGTGTTAGCCCGCTGAGATAAAGCAGTTAGCTTAAGTAGCCAACACAAGTCCCCAAGTTTCGGACAAGGTTACTCATCGTGTGTGCGTTGTTCCAAAACACATTTTACATTTTAGTCGTTTACCAGACGCTCAGCAATTAGGGTTAAGTGCCTTACTCAAGGGCACATTGACTGCTTTTTCACCTAGTCAGCTTGGGGATTCGATTCCAGCGACCTTTTGGTTACTGGCCCAACGCCCTTAACTGCTAGACTACCTGCCGCCCTGTTATATCTAGCCATGTTTAAGTTGTTGATGCATTCTTATATTTAAGTTCTTGCCATATTACCATTGTTATATCTAGCCATGTTTAAGTTGTTGATGTATTGTCATATTTATGTTCTTGCCATATTGCCATTTTGAAGGAATAGTTTCTTGAGCACACAGCGGAGCAGCACTGTCTCTGTCTTTTCAGTCCCGTAGACAGGACACACCAGAAGGATAATATGTCTACATTATTGTATTTTCCACAGTAGAACAACGTGTTTAGTTTCTTCATCTCCGTGTTTAAAACAACATGAAATTGCCACCATGCCAATGCAGTCCTACAATATACAGTACGCCCTAAGTGGTGCGTTCAGCAAGCCCATTATTTACTCACAGATAGATCACAATAATCCAATATCTCTATCCAAACGTGCCTATAGTATCGAAACTCTTGCATATCCAGATTAGATTTCCCTTATTTTATTTTGTTAGCAACAGTTCCCTTCCCATATTTTATTATTGAACATATGATTCCTAATGCCTAGAATGATAACTGTTTCATATGTACAGTATAGCCAACTGAACAAAAAAAAGATTTACTAAGTATTATCATTGCATCTGCAACAACAGTTCCTTAAAGTTTGCTATTACACTTTCGTATTGAATGAGAACAATGCACGCATCAAATCTATTTTACAAATGTAGTGACAGTGTACTGCATGTATGACAAAAAAGTCAGCACTTGTTTACAATTTAATCAGATGTAGGATCTTAATTTGAGCCAGTTTGCTACTGCAAGAAAATAATCATGCAGCAACAGGAAATGTGAATTAACATGTGGATTATAATATATTTCTAGGGATGATACATTTTTCATCAAGTCTGAAATTTCAAAGGGGAAATTACTGACTTCAGAAGCCTTTTTAAACCTCAAACGTTCTCCTGCAACAGGGCGATCAAATTAAGATCCCACCTGTATATTTACATTGCCTCAAGGTATGAGCAAATACTCATACTAAAGAAAGGATGTTATCTTTATGAAAAGTTTGTTTTGAATCTGTTCACTTATTTGTTCTCGTTTATTTTAGTTGTGAGGGATAGTGAAGGTTGTTTATATTCCCCCCATGTACATAGACACTGTGATTAGAAAATAGGTGTCTAATAGTAGTTAATTAATGAAAGTGAGGGTTTGTTATTTTTTTATACAATTTTGTTAAAATATTTTTGTGTAGGGTTAGCAAAGCAATTGAGAGAGATTATGCGTTTCAAAATAACTTTTAATGCTGTCTCCACTGGAGTCTGAACTTTTAACATAAGCCCCACATGAAGACGACTTGGTATCCAAAAGATGTTCCGTTTGAAATGAACCTCTTAGATAATGTGCATGTTTGTGCCAAAATGGCAACATGTTTGGTGGTCCCTGCTCCTCAACTCACCTTACTGATGGCCTGTGATAGGCAGGGACTCCCTGAGTGAGCCATTTGTTGTGTATAATGATGATTATGATGGTGAGGATGATACTGTATCTACAGTAGAAACAGCAGTCACGTAGCATGTTGCATTCATGTTTTTCCCTCATATTTTGTTCCTTAGATCGGTCATGTGTTTGCTTCTCCTGGTCACTATTTATACCTTGACCTAGGGTGTTTACAGCATAGAAATAGAATGACATGTCATTCTATGTCATTGCATATCTATGCTTTACAGTGCGTACCTCCTCTTGGTCTCTGGTTTGCATGCTGATGATAAAGAATACTTTTCCAAACCAGACATTGGACATAATTATTGTCATTTCTGTGGTTTGTGAAATGCTTTGTAATGGATTGCCTTAATAAAGTGACTGAAGATTAATTAAATAATGATAGTTGAATGTAAGAGGGGTTTTTATTGATAGTACAGCAATTTTAGCAAATGACCACAGGGGGCTTCAAACCTGGGTCTCCCAACCCATACACAGACCTGCTAAATGCTGCTCCAATAAGAGTTGGTTTGTTATCCTTGGTAAATGGTAGTCTTTAGAGGAGATGCTGGGTTGCAAAAGGAAAACTGTAGCTATCCCCCTTAAAATCAATCATCTACAGTATATCCCATTCTCATTAAATCTTTAGGCTTTAATTTCAGGAATTTTCAGATGAATGTGTAGTTTCTACCGTATAGCTTCCTGCTGGGATCCTATTGTCCAATCACAACACTTCTCTGTGTTCCCTCGACCCTCACAGTGAGCGTTCCCCTTGAAATGTGTTTTTCTCAGCAGCTTTAATGACATGCATTGCTGACAAACCAAGCTGGCCACCTGGGGGAAGGAAAACAGCAGCTGGAAGTAGAAAAGGCTAGAGAAAGTAGAGCCGTTACACTCCTCTGCTGTTTTAACAGTTATATAAAGAGACACAGAGCTGCTGATGACATATATAACTGTCATACATCGTTAAAACGTCTAGGTACCGTTTTGCTGACGGATAGTTACCTTTACCACACGGAGGGAGAGAGAGAGACCGTTGGAAATGTAATAGACCATACAATACTGTCCTCTACAGTCTGAACAGAAGAACATCTGTTGCTAATGACATATAGCTATTACTTTAAATGTTTAGAAATCATCTAGTTACCAATTTTTCTGATGGCGATTCTTTGCATGGTTACCTTCCTACCTGGGGGGACAGGAAAAAGTAATTGCCATGTACAAGTACAGTATATACACAATGAACTGCTAATGACAAACTGTCACAGTACATTTATATTTTACATTTTAGTCAATTAGCAGACACTTTTATCCAGAGCGACTTAATATTAGTGCATTTATCTTAAGATAGCTAAGTGAGAACCAAATATCACAGGCATAGAAAGTACATTTATCCTCAATAACGTAGTTATCAGGAGAGTCAGAGCTAGAAGGGGAGGGGGGGGTCGATGTGAGGAGGATTGTTTAAGATACTGTACCCCAGATTAATAATAAACTCAGCAAAAAAAGAAACGTCCCTTTTTCCGGACCCTGTCTTTCAAAGATAATTCGTAAAAATCCAAATAACTTCACAGATCTTCATTGTGAAGGGTTTAAACAATGTTTCCCATGCTTGTTCAATGAACCATAAACAATTAATGAACATGCACCTGTGGAACGGTCGTTAAGACACTAACAGCTTACAGACGGTAGGCAATTAAGGTAACAGTTATGAAAACTTAGGACACTAAAGAGGCCTTTCTACTGACTCTGAAAAACACCAAAAGAAAGATTTCCAGGGTCCCAGCTCATCTGCGTGAGTGTGCCTTAGGCATGCTGCAAGGAGGCATGAGGACTGCAGATGTGGCCAGGGCAATAAATTGCAATGTCCATACTGTGAGATTCCTAAGACAGCTCTACAGGGAGACAGGATGGACAGCTGATCATCCTCACAGTGGCAGACCACGTGTAACAACACCTGCACAGGATCAGTACATCCGAACATCACACCTGCGGGACAGGTACAGGATGGCAACAACAACTGCCCGAGTTACACCAGGAACACACAATCCCTCCATCAGTGCTCAGACTGTCCGCAATAGGCTGAGAGAGGCTGGACTGAGGGCTTGTAGGCCTGTTGTAAGGCAGGTCCTCACCAGACATCACCGGCAACAACGTCGCCTATGGGAACAAACCCACCGTTGCTGGACCAGACAGGACTGGCAAAAAGTGCTCTTCACTGACGAGTCGCGGTTTTGTCTCACCAGGGGTGATGGTCGGATTCGCGTTTATCGTCGAAGGAATGAGCGTTACACCGAGGCCTGTATTCTGGAGCGGGATCGATTTGGAGGTGGAGGGTCCGTCATGGTCTGGGGCGGTGTGTCAGAGCATCATCGGACTGAGCTTGTTGTCATTGCAGGCAATCTCAACGCTGTGTGTTACAGGGAAGACATCCTCCTCCATCATGTGGTACCCTTTATTCAGTCTCATCCTGACATGACCCTCCAGCATGACAATGCCACCAGCCATACTGCGTGTTCTGTGTGTGATTTCCTGCAAGTCAGGAATGTCAGTGTTCTGCCATAGCCAGCGAAGAGCCCGGATCTCAATCCCATTGAGCACGTCTAGGACCTGTTGGATCGGAGGTTGAGGGCTAGGGCCATTCTCCCCAGAAATGTCTGGGAACTTGCAGGTGCCTTGGTGGAAGAGTGGAGTAACATCTCACAGCAAGAACTGACAAATCTGGTGCAGTCTATTAGGAGGAGATGCATTGCAGTACTTAATGCAGCTGGTGGCCACACCAGATACTGACTGTTACTTTAGATTTTGACCCTCCCCCTTTTTTCAGGGACACATTATTCAATTTCTGTTAGTCACATGTCTGTGGAACTTGTTCAGTTTATGTCTCAGTTGTTGAATCTTGTTATGTTCATACAAATATTTACACAAGTTACATTTGCTGAAAATAAACGCAGTTGACAGTGAGAGGACGTTTCTTTTTTTTTGCTGAGTTCACATCTAGGTACCATTTTGTAGATGGGGGAGTTTCTTAAATAGTTACCTTTGAACCTGGGGGAAGACGGCATTTGGATATACTGTAGAAAGAACATACAAGGCAGTGCCACTATTCTCTATAACACCAACAACGAGCTGCTAATGGCAGAACTGTTGTCAGATTTTGATAAAGCATCTACGTACCATTTTGCTGAGAAGTGATTCTTTGAATAATTACGTTCCTACCCGGGGGATAAGAGAACAGCAGCTGGATATATAGATGGCCACTACTCTCCTCTCTAGTTTAAAGTTAATAATTATACAGACAGAATGGAAGACAGACAATGAGCTGTTAGTGTTTATACAGACAGGCTGGACAGGCTGGAAGACAGACAATGAGCTGTTAGTATTTACACAGACAGGCTGGAAGACAGACAATGAGCTGTTAGTATTTACACAGACAGGCTGGAAGACAGACAATGAGCTGTTAGTGTTTATACAGACAGGCTGGAACACAGACAATGAGCTGTTAGTATTTACACAGACAGGCTGGAAGACAGACAATGAGCTGTTAGTATTTACACAGACAGGCTGGAAGACAGACAATGAGCTGTTAGTATTTACACAGACAGGCTGGAAGACAGACAATGAGCTGCTAACGATATATACTTTAACTGTAATAATCCCACAGGAGGTAAGGGACTAAATCAATCAATTAATCAAATGTATTTATAAAGCCCTTTTTAAATCAGCAGATAAAAACAAATTGCTATACAGAAAAGCAGCCTAAAACCCCATAGAGCAAGCAACGCAGATGTAGAAGCACTGTGTCGAGTAAAAACTCCCTAGAAAGGTAGGGAACCTAGGAAGAAACCTAGAGAGGAACCAGGCTCTGAGGGGTCGCCAGTCTTCTTCTGGCTGTGCCGGGTGGAGATTATAAGAGTACATGGCCATTAAGTGGTCCTAAAATGGAACCTTGAGGAACAGTTTAACTTACAATTGATTTGTCAGATGACAAACCATTTGCATAGACAAACTGATATCTTTCCGACAGATAAGATCTAAACCAGGCAAAAACTTGTCCGTGTAGACCAGGCCTGGGCAAAGGCTGGCCTGGGGGCCGTTAACTCTTGTTTAACAGGTATGCACAAAAACACAAGAGAGAGAGCTCAACATTACATTTAAACTACTCAAACAGTGTGAGGAGTGAAGTCTCTGATGGGCATTGACTAAAAATTAGTTTTTAAAATATTTCAAAGAAAAGGAAAGCAGACAATGAATGTAGGGTGTCCCAGAAAGAGTGGACATCAAAATATTTCTTTATTGAGGTATCAGGGCTTGCCTTCACCATGGGCATCATGGCCCTCATGAATTAACTGAATTCTAAACTACAAGTGAAGGGCCTTTAAGCACATCAGATGTACAGCCTTGTCAAAGCCTTCAAGGGAAAATTACTCCTCCTGACCCGCCAAGTAGAAGCCAACAATCTCACCCACATTCCGAAACTACTAGTTTGTTCCCTATCAGATGACCAGCGGGAGAAGTATCCATCGCTGCTGCGTGCTTTGAACAGTGAGTTTTCTCATCGTTTTGAGGATTTTAAAGTGTTGGAAAATGACATGCTGTTGGTTTCCTCTCCTTTCACTTTCAATGTGGATAACGCTCCGACTGACCTGCAACCTGAGTTCACCTTCAATGTGGATAACGCTCCGACTGACCTGCAACTTGAGCTCATCGATCTTCAGTCTGATGCAGTGATTGGAGAACTATTCAAAACAATGTCACTGACGAGGTTCACCACTCAGCAATCCTGCGCATAGCGACGTCAGAAACTATACCTGACTTCACTGCTCTAGTCAACACCCATCAGAGACTTCAGTCCTCACACTGATTGAGTAGTTTAACTGTAATGTTGAGCTCTCTCTCTTTGTGATTTTGTGCATACCTGTTAACAAGAGTTCTGTCCGTGGTGCTGAATGCATAGTGTACTTTTCCATCCGTGAAGTTCATTGCATGTTTAATAATGAAAAGGAGAACATGGATGTGGTTTATTTCTGTGCATGTTAAAAAAGTAAAATAAGTAGCATATCTGGACGTGATTTACAGTAGATATATCTGTCAACACAGTCATACACGTGATGTATAATCCTGGAATATAATTCTGGCCCGCGATGGCAAACATATATTCTAATTTGACCCTCCATGGAAAATAATTGCCCAGGCCTGGTGTAGACCAATTAGGGTGTCCAATCTCTCCAAAAGAATATGGTGATCGATGGTGTCAAAAGCCACACTAAAGTCTAGGAGCACGAGGACAGATGCCATTAAAAGGTAATTTACCACCTTCACGAGTGCAGTCTCAGTGCTATGATGGGGTCTAAAACCAGACTGAGGCGTTTTGTATATATTATTTGTCTTCACGAATGCAGTGAGTGGATGCGCAGCTGCTTTTTTAATTTTTATTGAGAGGAATTGGATAGTTTTTTACATTTTCTGGGTCAAGGTTTGGCTTTTTCAAGAGAGGCTTTATTACTGCCACTTTTAGTGAGTTTGGTTCACATCCGGAGGATAGGGAGCCATTTATTATGTTCAACACAGGAAGTAGCTCTTTCAGTAGTTTAGTTGGAATAGGGTCCAATATGCAGCTTGAAGGTTTAGAGGCCATGACTATTGTCATGAATGTGTCAAGAGATACAGGATTAAAAAACTTGAGTATCTCCGTTGATCCTAGCTTTGGAGAGCTTTGGAGAAATAAGCAGATTCATGCTTCTAAGAGTGGCATGTTTCTGAGGGAAATTGTTTGGATAGTTACCTATACATTAGTCACTCTTAGTTTTGTACTTAAGGGATCATTTTTATAAGTTTACAGAGAGAAAATAACCATGAAACGACTCCAACTACTTCATGAGTTTAGAAGACAAGTATATGCAAATGGTTTTATGGTTTCAGAACGTTTAGTGCACTTAGTTTCTAGAGAGATGAGTCATCATTTCTTATGCAGGCTCTAAGCTACACATTGATTACTATGCAGACCATGACAAAGAAACCAATGAGCCAGGCTATGTCTATTACATTTAAAGTGTTTTCTAAGGCGAGAAGAGAGAAGAAATCCTCATCATTGAGCTAATAAGGTCAGTCTGATGTAGTCTGAAAATAATGAGGTCAGTTTGAAGATAATGAGTGGTCCTGGAATTTATATCTAGCACTAATCCGCTTGCAGAGAGTGAGAGCGAGAGAGAGAGAGAGAGAGAGAGAGAGAGAGAGAGAGAGACCCCTATCAAATAATAATGTCAAGCAGACAACCTAAGAAAATTAACAACAATGACAAATGGTTTGATTAAGAATGCAAAAAACCTAAGAAAGAAATTGAGAAACCTGTCCAACCAAAAACATAGAGACCCAGAAAACCAGAGTCTACACCTTCACTATGGTGAATCACTAAAACAATACAGAAATACACTACGGAAAAAGAAGGTACAATACGTCAGAAATCAGCTCAATGTAACTGAGGAATCCATAGAATCTAACCACTTCTGGGATAATTTTAACACACTAAACAAACAACAACACAAAGAGTTATCTATCCAAAATGGATATGTGGATTTACCACATGTCCAATTTTTTGGGCTCTATAACAAAGAACAAACATCAAAAACATATACATGATCAATACAAATCTTAGAATCAACTACTAAAGATTACCAGAACCCACTGGATTCTCAAATGACATTGAATAAATAACAGGACCAAATAGGCCTGTGGTGTTGATGGTATCCTAAATAAAATGATAAAATATACAGACCACAAATTCCAATTGGCTTAAACTCTTTAACATCATCCTCAGCTCTGGCATCTTCCCCAATATTTGGAACCAAGGACTGATCATCCCAATCCACAAAAGTGGAGACACATTTGACCCCAATAACTCCTGTGGAATATGCTTCAACAGCAACCGTTAATGATCAAAATCCAGAAAAGAGATGTTAAAATCTACAACCACCTAAAAGGAAGCGATTCCCAAACCTTCCATAACAAAGCCATCAGCTACCTACAGAGAGATGAACCTGGAGAAGCGTCCCCACAAACAGACCCCACAGAGTCCCAGGCCATCAACACATTTAAACCCAACCAAATCATGAGAAAACAAAAAGATAATTACTAGACACATTGGAAAGAATTAACAAAAAAACATAGCAATCTAGAGTACACAATGGCAGAATACCTGACCACTGTGACTGACCACACTAACTCAAAATTAAGGAGAGCTTTGAGTATGTACAGACTCAGTGAGCATAGCCTTGCTATTGAGAGAGGCCACCGTAGGCAGACCTGGCTCTCAAGAGAATACAGGCTATGTGCACACTGCCCACAAAATGAGGTGGAAACTGAGCTGCACTTCCTAACCTCCTACCAAATGTATGACCATATTAGAGACACATATTTCCCTCAGATTACACAGACCCACAAATAATTTGAAAACAAATCCAATTTTGATAAACTCCCATATCTACTGGGTGAAATACCACAGTGTGCCATCACAGCAGCAAGATTTGTGTCCTGTTGCCACAAGAAAATGGAAACCAGTGAAGAACAAACACCACTGTAAATACAACACATATTTATGTTTACTTATTATCCCTTTTGTACTCTAACTGTTTCCACATCGTTACAACACAGTATATAGCCATAATATGACATTTGAAATGTCTTTATTCCTTAGGAACTTCTGTAAGTGTGATGTTTACTGTTCATATATTTTATTATTTTTTTAATCACTTTAGTTTATTATCTATTTCACTTGCTTTGGCAATTTAAACATATGCCAATAAAGCCCTTTGAATTGAACTGAAATGAGAGAGAGATATGCATGCATATGCACACACACATGCAGGCTACATTCAGAGAGAGAAAAAGACAGACAGAGATAGAGAAAGACAGATATAAAGAGTGAGGAAGAGAGAGAGAGATAGAGAGAGAAATTAGAGAGAGAGAGCGAGAGAGAGAGAACAAGAGAGAGAGAGAAATGAGAGAGAGAAATGAGAGAGAGAGAAAGAGAGAGAGAGAGAGAGAGAGAGAGAGAGAGAGAGAGAGAGAGAGAGAGAGAGAAATGCCAGGCCAGTGTGGGTGGAGGAGGAGGTTTAGAGATGCTCAGTCTGACCCAATCCATCAATAAAATCCCTTGAGCACTACAGTATACATGCACCTTCACCCACTGTAGCTAGGGCTTCTGTTTCAGCTCCAATATTGACTTGCCTGGCAGGCTGCAGCCCTCCACCACCCCCTCTTTGACCGGGTGCTGCACTGTGTTGCGGGTTACTGAAAATGTCTCATTGTAAGGCAGCCAAACTAGCGTTAGACGCTACTTGAATAATGCTCCTTTGATTTCTGCCCTTCTTCTTTTCTCAATGGTTTTGAATTCTCATGACGACCTGGTAATCATATCCTTGCTACAAACATGTGATATGTACAGTATACTGTATAATGTAATATACTATCTCACGCAGCCTCTGCACTCTGGCTGTGAAAAGGATGACTCATCCACCTCAGGCAGTGTGTTGCTTTGAGAACGCTAAGCCACTGACTTGTCGTGACCTAGCAGTATCATCAATTCAATAAGTACTGTCTCTTCATTTTCCCATAAAACACCATAAGGGCCACAGCCACCACTACACAGCCACCAGACCACTATACAGCCACCAGACCACTACACAGCCACCAGACCACTACACAGCCACGAGACCACTACACAGCCACCAGACCACAGCCACAAGACCACTACACAGCCACCAGACCACTACACAGTCACCAGACCACTACACAGCCACCAGACCACTACACAGCCACCAGACCACCACACAGCCACCAGACCACTACAGTCACCAGACCACAGCCACAAGACCACTACACAGTCACCAGACCACTACACAGCCACCAGACCACCACACAGTCACCAGACCACAGTCACCAGACCACTACACAGCCACCAGACCACTACACAGCCACCAGACCACTACAGTCACCAGACCACAGCCACCAGACCACTACACAGCCACCAGACCACAGCCACCAGACCACTACAGTCACCAAACCACAGCCACCAGACCACTACACAGCCACCAGACCACTACACAGCCACCAGACCACTACACAGCCACCAGACCACTACACAGCCACCAGACCACCACACAGCCACCAGACCACTACACAGCCACCAGACCACCACACAGTCACCAGACCACAGCCACCAGACCACTACAGTCACCAGACCACAGCCACAAGACCACTACACAGTCACCAGACCACTACACAGCCACCAGACCACCACACAGTCACCAGACCACAGTCACCAGACCACTACACAGCCACCAGACCACTACACAGCCACCAGACCACTACAGTCACCAGACCACAGCCACCAGACCACTACACAGCCACCAGACCACAGCCACCAGACCACTACAGTCACCAGACCACAGCCACCAGACCACTACACAGCCACCAGACCACAGCCACCAGACCACTACAGTCACCAGACCACAGCCACCAGACCACTACACAGCCACCAGACCACAGCCACCAGACCACTACAGTCACCAAACCACAGCCACCAGACCACTACACAGCCACCAGACCACTACACAGCCACCAGACCACTACACAGCCATCAGACCACCACACAGCCACCAGACCACTACACAGCCACCAGACCACCACACAGTCACCAGACCACAGCCACCAGACCACTACACAGCCACCAGACCACCACACAGTCACCAGACCGCTACACAGCCACCAGACTACCACACAGCCACCAGACCACAGCCACCAGACCGCTACACAGCCACCAGACCACTACACATCCACCAGACCACTACACAGCCACCAGACCACTACACAGCCACCAGACCACCACACAGCCACCAGACCACTACACAGCCACCAGACCACCACACAGTCACCAGACCACAGCCACCAGACCACTACACAGCCACCAGACCACTACACAGCCACCAGACCACTACACAGTTACCGGATAGTAGTGCAATGACAAAGTGGAGAGGTCTGGGGTGGCTTCCCATTAGTAGAGAAAGGAGAGGTTGTTTGTTATCTGGGATAGACATCTACTGATTATTCATCCATTGGTTTTTATTATTATGGAGCCATACAGTGGGATAGCCAGCCTATAAAACCTATCAAATTCCCAACATACCCCACTCCCCCTAACATTGGAGCCATACAGTAGGATAGCCAGCTTATTAAACCTATCAAAATAAAAGTCCTCAAAATAACCCCTCTTCCCCTAACGTTGGAGCCATATAGTGGGATAGCCAGCTTATTAAACCTATCAAAATAAAAGTCCTCAAAATAACCGCTCTTCACCTAACGTTGGAGCCATACAGTGGGATAGCCAGCTTATTTAACCTATCAAAATAAAAGTCCTCAAAATAACCCCTCTTCCCCTAACGTTGGAGCCATATAGTGGGATAGCCAGCTTATTAAACCTATCAAATTCCCAACATACCCATAACATTGGAGCCATACAGTGGGATAGCCAGCTTATTTAACCTATCGAATTCCCAACATACCCATAACATTGGAGCCATACAGTGGGATAGCCATGCAACCTCAGTGCCTTCAGTCAAAGCTACCTTGAGTATGGCATAGTCAGTCAAATCAAATCGAATCAAATTGCACTGATATGATAACTGTTGTCACAAATACAGATAATTATTTCTATTTTTTTAACTCTGATTAAAAACAACTATTTTCCATAACTTATGAAAAACATTCATCTCTTATACACACAGTAGCCTCCAATGCAGTAATGGTGAGTGGGTGAGGAGGACTATTCCTCAGTGAACTAAGAAAAACACAGGAGAAGAATCCATTATGTTGAATCTTATTAAATCTTCCTGATGGGATGCATTTTATGTACTGTTTGCTGTGTGAGAGAACAGACTGTCCTCTGTACAAACACATTCCCATTACAGAAAATAAAACATCCTTGCATCCCAATGGTACCCTATTCCCTTTAATGTGCACTCATTTTGACCAGGGCCCATAGGGGTCTGGCCAAAATTAGTGCACTGAATAGGGAATAGATGGCCATTTATTTTGGAGTCTTGGGACACAATCACTGTAATTGAAACTGTCAGCCAGGGAGGGATATTTTAGTGATTTCACTGCATGAATGTTAATTCTGCTCGACTTGCCACAATGGAATATAACAGAAAAGGATAATAACAAGGATTAAAGAGTGGAGTAAAGTTGCATGTGCTGGTTGGAATATTCAAAAATAAAAAGGAAGATTGCAAACTATTATTCATGTAATAGAAGAGTAGCCGTGTCCGAATACCCATCCTCACGTACTAAATAGTATGTAAAAAAAAAAAGATTTATAGTATGTGAAATTTAGAAAATAGTACTCAGAATCCATCATCTAATGCGCGATTGCTTTGACTCCCACCATTAGTTCATTTTGCTACAGCATGTCAATTTATCTGATTATCAGCTGTTGTCAAACACGTGAGTGAGAAAAGATGAGGGAATTCTACTAGAACAAATGCCGAAATTAGTATGCAGTTTAAGTATGTAGTATGCTAGTATGGGTATTTGGACACGGCCAGTTAGTGTGTGTGTGAGAGAGGTGGAGAGAGTGTGCAAGTTTATTAGAGAGATTGAGAAAGAGAGAGTCAAGTTTATTAGAGAGATTGAGAAAGAGAGAGAGAGTGAGCTCTGGCATCTTCCCTAATATCTGGAACCAATGCCTGATCACCCCAATCCACAAAATTGGAGACAAATTTGATCCCAATAACTACTGTAAAATATGCCTCAGCAGCAATCTTGTAAAAATCCTCTGCAGTATCATCATCAGCAGACTCCAACATTTCCTCAGTGAAAACAATGTCCTGAGCAAATGTCAAATTGGCTACTTACCAAAATATCGTATGACAGACCACGTATACATCCTGTACACCCTTATTGACAAACAAGCAAAACAAAAACAAAGTCTTCTCATACTTTGTATATTAAAAATAAAATTGACTCAATTTGGCATGGGGGTCTGTGTACAAGTTAAAAGAAAATGGTGTTGGGGGAAAACATAAAATCAATGTACACAAACAACAAGGGTGCAGTTAAAATTGACAACAAACACACAGATTTCTTTCCTCAGGGCTGAGGGGTGCGACAAGGATGCAACTTGAGCCCCACCCTCTTCAACATGTATATCAATGAACCCGGACTCACTCTACTATACTCAGAAATCAAAATGTCTACTGTTTGCAGATGACCTGGTGCTTTTTTCCCCAACCAAGGAGGGCCTACAGCCAGTGTTGTAGTACGGTCTCGGTCTGGAGTCTGGTCTTGAGACCACATTTTGAGTGTCTCCGTTTCGTCTCGGTGTTGACACGGTCTCGGACAGTGAGGACTCGCAATTTCTTCATGAGTCCAGCCGAAACCAGTGGAGTAAAAAAACTCATCATTATTATCAGCTTCCATTCTATAAGGGCATAAAATCGCTTTGCCAGGCCAAATGTATACACACCTTTCTTGAAGTATTAATATCTGAACAGCGTCGGCTGGTTTCTTCTTTGTGACCAATGACATCACCACGAAGTATCAGTACCCTTTCCCGTTGGTTCCGTCAGCCATCGAGCAGCTCCACGGGGCACAGTTCTTCACCAAACTGGACCTGCGGAGTGCCTACAATCTCATCTGCATCTGGGAGGGGGATGAGTGGAAGACAGCATTGAGCACAATGTCTGGTCACTACGAATACTTGGTTATGCCCTTTGGCTTAGCCAGTGCTCCGTCAGTGTTCCAGGCATTCGTCAACGAGGTGTTCAGGTACACGCTCGGATGTCAGGTGATTGTATACATCGATGACATCCTGATCTTCTCGACCAACCTGGAAGATCCTATCACCCACGTTTGAGCAGTCCTGGAACGCCTCTTGGTCAATCACCTGTTTGTCAAGGCGGAGGAGTACCAATTCCATCAGAGGGATGTATCCTTCTTGGGTTACAAAATCAGTCCGCAGGGAGTGAGGATGGAGGACAAGAAGGTAGATGCGGTAAGGTCATGGCCAGTCCCAACCACCATCAAGGGGTTAAAATGTTTTTTGGGGTTAGCCAACTTCTACCGCTGCTTTATCAGGAACTTCAGCTCCATCGCCGCCTCTCTCACTTCAAGGGTTGGCCTCATAGGTTGGTGTGGTCTCCAGCAGCCGACAAGGCATTTCGTCTCCTCCAGGGGCGTTTCACCTCCGCCCCCTTGCTAAAACACCCAGATCCCACGCTAACTTTTGTGGTTGAGGTAGACGCATCTGAGGTGGGCGTGGGGGACATTTTGTCACAAAGACAGGGTGACCCATTGACATTGTATCCTGTGCCATTATCTCCAAGAAACTGTAATCCGCAGAGCGGAATTACAACATCGGTGATCGGGATCTCCTGGCGGTGAAGTTGGCATTATAGGAGTGGAGATACTGGCTGGAGGGCGCCAGGGAACCATTTGTCATCCTCACCAACCATTGGAACCTAGAGTACATACGGACAGCGAGGAGACTGATTCTGCGCCAAGCCAGGTGGGAACTTTTCTTCACCAGGTTCATCTTCACGACATTCTGGTGGTAGTGGATTGATTTTCCAAGTCATGTCGATTAATCTTTCGGGTCTTCCCACTGCTCTCCAGGTCGCTGAGGCACTCTTCCAGCAGGTCTTCCGGCATTATGGCCTTCCGGAGGACATCGTCTCTGACCGTGGCCCCCAATTCACATCACGAGTATGGAGGGCCTTCTTGGAGAAGCTCGGTGTCACGGTCAGCCTCACTTCCAGGTATCGGCCTCAGTCCAACGGGTAGGTGGAGAGGATGAACTAGGAGTTGGGGAGGTTCCTGAGGAGTCACTGTCAGGACCGGCAGGGCGTTCGGGCATGATGCCTTCCCTGAGCAGAGTACGCCCAGAACTCCCTACGTCACTCCTCCACTGGGTTGACCCCCTTCCAGTGTGTTTTGAGTTTCCAGTCGACCCTGGCTCCATGGACCCTGGGCCAGACCGCAGCTCCTGAGGTAGATGAGTGGTTCCGGCGGCGCCGTCCATCACTAGAAGGAACAGGCAGGCCGCCACCGCAGTGAGACCACTGTGTTGCATCCTGGGGACAGCGTCTGGCTCTCTACCAGGAACCTCCCACTCCGCCTGCCCTGCAAGAAACTGAGCTCTCCGGTTTGTGGGGCCATTCAAGGTTCTCCGGATGGTCAACGAGGTGACGTACAGGTTACAAGTACCCAGTCACTATCGTATCTCACCCTCTTTTCATGACTCCCTTCTCAGGCCGGTAGTTCCTGTTTCCTTAGCTGATACAGTTCCCCACGACACACTTCCACCCCTCCCTGGACATCGAGGGAGGTCCGGCGTATGCTGGGAGGGGTATGGCCCAGAGGTGTTGGGTTCCAGTGTAGGCCATTCTGGACCCCAACATCTGTGTTTTGCACCTTCGCCCGCCGGACCAACCCACTCCTCGTCCTCAGCGTCGTTCCTCTGGTCGGCATCGTCCTGTGGCTGGAGCCGCATGTCGGGGGGGGGGGGAGTACAGTCACATCTTCTCCTGCTCCTCCCCTCGGTGTGCGACATCGCCGGGGTACTAACCACCGGTCCTGGGATTCATCATTACGCACACCTGTTAATCATTGTGATTGACACCTGGACTTCATTACCTTCATCATTGTCTCTCCCTTATATTCCACTGTCTTATATTCACTCACCAGTTGGTATTAATATTGTGTACCGGCTTGTAGCCACATGGAATTGTCTCGTTCTTGGTTTTATTAAATGTTTCACCTGTACCTGCTTCCGGACTCACAGCTCCATCATTACAAATTAATACATGCAGAGCAGAATTAGGCCGATACCCGCTAATGATCAAAATCCAGAAAAGAGCTGTTAAATTCTACAACCACCTAAAAGGAAGTGATGCCCACTCATTCCACCACAAATAATGTGTCCCCTCAGCCAGTTGGTTCTGGAGCTCGGTTCACAAACACAAACAGAGCCCCAGGACAGAAACATATATAGATCCAACCAAATTATGAGAAAGGAAAAAGGTAATTACTTGACACACTGGAAGGAATCAAACAAAAAACAGAGCAAATGTGAATGCTATCTGGCCCTAAACAGAGAGTACACATTGGCAGAATACCTGACCACTGTGACAGACCCTAAATTAAGAAAATCCTTGACTATGTACAAACTCAGTGAGCATAGCCTATGTGCCCACTGCCTACAAAATGAGGTTGAAGCTGAGCTGCACTTCCTAACCTCCTGCCAAATGTATGACCACATTAGAGACACGTACTATATTTCCCACAGATCACACAGACCCACAAAGAATATGAAAACAAATCAAACATTGAGAAACTCCCATATCTGTTAGGTGAAATACCGCAGCATGCCGTCACAGCGGCAAGATTTGTGGCTCGTTGCCATGAGAAAAGGACAACCAGTGGAACACAAACACCATTGTAAATACAACCTGTACTTATCTGTTTATTTATCTACCCTTTCATACTTCAACTACGTGCACATTGTTCCAACACTGTATAACATTTATATGTTCTATATTCTTTTAAAACTTTGAGTGTAATGTTCACTAATGTTTCCATTGTTTATTTCCATTTCGTTTGTCTATTCCATTTGCCAATAAAGCCCTTAGAATTTAATTTAATTGAAAGAGAAGAAGAGAGAGTTTGAGAGAGAGAAAGAAATTGACAAAGTAACAGCAACAGTACCTATGTTTCCATTAACTTTCCCAGTGATTTTTTTTTGGTCAACATTTAGAAAGTTTGAATAGAAAATAGATGCAACAATTTGCCTGCTAGAGTGCATTAACCATATTGCATAAATAAAACAGCTGGACGTAATGATATCACAGCAAAAAATACAGCGTTGAATAAAAATGTACTGGTAGTGTTTCCATTACCCATTTAAACAAATTGTGCATTAATAAATTGGCAACAGCCTGTATGCCCTCCCACCTCTCTGTTTCATGTCTCAGCCCTCCCACCTCTCTGTTTCATGTCTCAGTCCTCCCACCTCTCTGTTTCATGTCTCAGTCCTCCCACCTCTCTGTTCCATGTCTCAGTCCTCCCACCTCTCTGTTTCATGTCTCAGTCCTCCCACCAATCTGTTTCATGTCTCTGGTAGCCCGTGAAAACCAGCATGGAAATAATGCAATAATTGAGTAATATCTGTCATATTCTAATAATTCTCATGTGCCAGCGTAACACCAAGGTCCGTGGTTGCCATGGTGAAACTTACACTCCAGTAGATCTGTAATAATTGAATGTTGAAACAACCAGAGAATCAAGGCGAAGAAATTCAAGCTGTTCTTCAAAGTCCTTGTCCTGCAAATAAACATTATAGATGACATTTCTTATTTTGCAAGCAGTAGGCATTTAGAATTAACTGCGGAGTGGAGCTTGTAATTATGTGATGACATCACATGCCCCGTGTACCTTCGAAAGTATTTGACAATCATAAATTATTTGAAAAACACAGTTTCCATCATCATTTGTTGTAATAAAAATCCACCCCTGTCAAACAGATAAAATGTCTCCTATATCTTCCATTTCCATTACACGTGTCCAATGATATTTTTTTGTTACATTGTTTTTGTCAAATAAACCTGGGTCAATGAAACCTGCCTAGCGTCAGAGAGGGAGACCAGAGTAAAGGCGTACTAGGTTCATACTAGGTTTGCCCCAAGCAGAACTCGGCGAGGCGAATCGAACGTCTGTGCGTTCCAATACTCCCTTAAAAGACCTTCAGTTGAAAAACTAGTCGAAAGCGCCAATTTTACTGTTTGTCCCTCTTGAGACACCGTAGCAACAAATAGCCAATATACACTTCCTCAAAATAGTCTGAATTAAGCTAAGATAAATCAAGAAATCTGTAATAAATGTTGACATTTTTGCAGAGGTCTTAGTCTGCAATTTTGCATCTAACTAAGATGTTGGTGCGGTATTTCTCAAATGAAAAAATGCGCATGAAACTAGTCATCTCTCATTGATTTGAATTGAACTGAATTGAAGAATCCCTACTGTTGACCAATAGCCAACTAAGGGACGTAGACTTTGGCTACCGAACTTCAACTAGCCTTAAGAAAAAAAATTGTGTCCTCAAACAGCCCAAAGAAAACCTGCCAAACGATGCCAAACAGCAAAACAAACCAAAACATCACAACATTCCACCATAATATATGTGCAAACTGTTTTGACTGGGAAGCATATGGTAAGCTTAAAGGGATACGTTAGGATTTTGGCAATAAAGCCCTTTATCTACTTCCCAAGAGTCAGATGAACTCGTGGATACAATTTGTATGTCTCTACGTGCAGTTTGAAGGAAGTTGCTAACTAGCTATGCTAGTAGATACCATAGACTTCTAGTCATTGTGCTAATGCTAGTTAGCATTGGCTTGTGACACTACCTCTAACTTCCTTCATACTGGAAGGAGAGACATAAAAATGGTATCCATTAAATGGTATCAATGAGTTCATATCCAAGTAGATAAAGGGTATCATTGCCAAAATCCCGAAGTCATCTTTTTAAGCCTCTAAGAGAAAGGAGAAGAACTCCCCCTGTTGGTAAGTGTGATCATGTGCTATAGATTAATTACTGTCACACACGATGGTCGCTGGATAGACCTCAAATCAAATGGCCATTACATCTCAACCTGCTGATGCTGGATAAAACATTTCATATAAAGAATCCAGTTATTTAGATACAGAATCATCAGAACTTCAACCACTTTTACACAATTTGACCACGATAAATAGTACACTGACCCGAGGCTGAACATTATGCTTGCTCCACACACCAACAGAGTTAAACACAATGTGATTGTTATATTGCTTGACCAACTATTCCAGGGGCAATAGACAGACAGTGGGTTAGCAGCAGCACTGAGCAGCAGCCCCATGTTCAGCTCCAACTCTCTCTTTGAAGAGACAACACCCATGCTGCAGTGCCACGGTGCCAGCTGTTATGCCCGCTGTGCCCCCTGCCTGGATCTATCACTAATAACATGGATGTCATGGATTTACCCTCTCTGCTCTCCACACACAGCATGGATGCCATGGATTTAGCATCTATGCCTATCACACATAACATAAATGCTATGGATTTAGCCTCTCTGCTCTCCACACACAAGATGGATGCCATGGATTTAGCCTCTCTGCTCTCAACACACAACATGGATGCCATGGATTTAGCCTCTCTGCTCTCAACACACAACATGGATGCCATGGATGTAGCATCTCTGCTCTCCACACACACACCTACAATACTTTCCAAATCAAATAAAATTGTATTTGTCCCATGCTTCGTAAACAACAGCTTCGTAAACTAAAAGTGAAATGATTACTTACAGGACCTTCCCAAAAAATGCAAAGAGAGAGAAAATAGAAAAATTATAGAAATGTAATAATAAAAATATTAACGCAAAGTGTTGGTCCCATTTTTCATGAGTTGAAGTAAAAGATCCCAGAAATATTACATATGCACAAAAGGCCTATTTCTCTCAAATTGTATGCACAAATTTGCTTACATCCTTGTTAGTGAGCATTTCTCTTTTGCCAAGATAATCCATCCACCTGACAGGTGTGGCCTTTCAAGAAGCTGATTAAACAGCTTGTGCTGGGGACAATAAAAGTCCACTTTAAAATGTGCAGTTTTGTCAAACAACACAATGCCATAGATGCCAAACATTTTGAGGGAGTTTGCAATTGGCACAATAACTGCAGGAATGTCCAACAGAGCTGATACCAGAGAATTGTATGTTCATTTCTATACCAGGTAGCCTAGTGGTTAGAGTGTTGGGCCAGTAACTGAAAGGTTGCTAGATCAAATCCTTGAGCTGACAAGTTAAAAATCTGTAAAAACTGGTCCAACTTGCCCAACATGACTACAAATGATCTAATAAGTTACATGTAAACTTTGTCCAAACATTTCAAACAACTTTCCTAATCCATCCTTAGGTATCCTAAAATGTAAATAATTGATCAAATTTAAGATGGAATATACTGTGTTCAATAGTGGATAAAATCAAAGTGGAGTGAGCTACAGGTCACGTGCCCCAAACAAAAGAGTCCACTTGGCTTGACTCTCATTCTGAATAGCTGTACTTCTTCATTTCTCAAAGGAAAAACATCAACCAATTTCTAAAGACTGTTGACATCTAGTGGAAGCCATAGGAACTGCAACCAGGTGCCTCATAAATCTAGTTCCCATAGAAAACCAATAGAAAACACAGTCAACTCAACAACAACAAAATTCCTGGATGGTTTGTCCTTGGGGTTTTGCCTGCCAAATAAGTTATGTTATACTCACAGACATTATTTTAACAGTTTTAGAAACTGCATATCCTAGCTTCTGGGCCTGAGTAGCAGGCAGTTTATTTTGGGAACGCTTTTCATCCGGACGTCAAAATACCGCCCCCTATCCCAAAGAAGTTTTAACTAGGTAAGTCAGTTCAGAACAAATTCTTATTTACAATGACGACCTACCAAAAGGCAAAAGGCCTCCTGCGGGGACTGGGGGCTGGGATTATAAAAATATATATATAGGACAAAACATACATCACGACAAGAGAGACACCACAACACTACATAATGAGAGACCTAAGACACCAACATAGCATGGCAGCAACACGACAACACAGCAATGTAGCAACACAACATGACAACAGCATGGAGGCAACACAACATGGCAGCAGCACAACATGGTAGCAGCACAAAACATGGTACAAACATTATTGGGCACAGACAACAGCAGAAAGGGCAAGAAGGTAGAGACAACAATACACCACGCGAAGCAACCACAACTGTGAGTAAGAGTGTCTTTGAGTGAAGAAATGGAGATTAAACTGCCCAGTTTGAGTGTTTTTTGCAGCTCGTTCCAGTCCCTAGCTGCAGCGAACTGAAAAGAGGAGCGACCCAGGGATGTGTGTGCTTTGGGGACCTTTAACAGAATGTGACTGGCAGAACGGGTGTTGTATGTGGAAGATGAGGGCTGCAGTAGGTATCTCAGATAGGGGGGAGTGAGGCCTAAGAGGGTTTTATAAATAAGCATCAACCAGTGGGTCTTGCGACGTGTATACAGAGATTACCAGTTTACGGAGGAGTATAGAGTGCAGTGATGTGTCCTATAAGGAGCATTGGAGGCAAATCTGATGGCCGAATGGTAAAGTACATCTAGCCGCTCAAGAGCACCCTTATCTGCTGATCAATAAATTACGTCTCCGTAATCTAGCATGGTCGGAAGTAGGATGGTTATCTGAATCAGTGTCAAGGGGAGATAGTCATTTAGACAGGTTACCTTGGAATTCTTTGCTTGAAACATGTAGGGATTACAGACTGGGTCAGGGAGAGTGTTCACAGGAGGGTCCTGATGTCTGTGACAGGCAAACACAGCCATGGGATTGAGGGGGGGGGGGGGGGAGCTCACACAGGGAACAGATCAGCACCTGAACATAGCTTATCTGTAAACAGCCCATCTATCTACCTCATCCCCATACTGTATTTATTTATGTATCTTGCTCCTTTGCACCCCAGTATCTCTACTTGCACATTATTCTTCTACACATCTACCATTCCAGTGTTTAATTGCTATGTTGTAATTACTTCGCCACCATGGCCTATTTATTGCCTTAACTCCCTTGTCTTACCTAATTTGCACTCACTGTATATAGACTTTTTTGTTTTCTTTTTTTCTACTGTATTATTGACTGTATGTTTTGTTTATTCCATGTGTAACTCTGTGTTGTTGTATGTGTCGAATTGCTATGCTTTATCTTGGCCAGGTCGCAGTTGCAAATGAGAACTTGTTCTCAACTAGCCTACCTGGTTAAATAAAGGTGGGAATACTTTTTTTTTATTAAATAAAATTGCATTCCAAACTTATCTTTTCGGTTTTTTTTAACTCACAAACAGTAACTGTAAAATCTGAATTTGCATGAACGTAAAATCTTAAATATTTCTCCTCTCAGACATTGTCTTTGTATTTCCAAAACGAGGTCAAAACATTACTCCAAGAGAACTTATTAATTTTTTTTACTTCTAAATGTCTTAAAGTGATGCTCCAGAGCTTTTGTATCATTTCAAAAGTAGTGCTCACGAGCCAAAACGAGTCGCCAAAAATAGTGTACAATTGTGTACTATGTCATTCATTTTGTATGATATGTTACATCCTGCAACAACAACAAAAAATCTTGTTTCTTTCAATTCGTATGATATGTTACAAATTCCAATTCATGCAATATGTTATGAATTAGTAAGTGCTTAAAGTGGAACTGACAGCGTTTTAACTACTTTGCAGATATTAAACAAACAGACAATATCTGTCGAAAATATCAAATTCCCAGTTTATGCTACAAACCCAACTTTATAAGAGGTTTTAAAAATAGGTTATATCGTACTCAAAAGTGCATGACATAGGGTAAGGCATTGTTGGCAGAATAGATGAATGCAGTTCAATGCATGATTAATATAATTCACCAATAGATTTTTTTGTAGTCCAACAACGCGTACACCAGTTTGGGAATACCTGCTCTACATCACTCCCAAACATTCTATGAAAGTATGAAAACTTTAAATGTTTGTCAGAAATTGTAAACACAAAAAGCATCATGTTCTTCCTAGGGAAGAACATATTTTAATATGATTTCATTTTGCTAAAACACTTTCAGTTACACTTTAAGATCCAGTTCAATCTCTTTAAAATGTGTTTCAAACTGTATCTGAAAGCCACCACATTTCAAAAAATTGGGAATTAATAATATGCTTCAAGTTCGCAGCCTTTGCTCAACTCCTCAAATCCCCCTCTATCTGTTCTCTATCGGTTCTCTATCTGTTCTCTATCGGTTCTCTATCTGTTCTCTATCGGTTCTCTATCTGTTCTCTTTCTGTTCTCTTTCTGTTCTCTTGCTGTTCTCTATCGGTTCTCTATCGGTTCTCTATCTGTTCTCTTTCTGTTCTCTTTCTGTTCTCTATCATTTCACTATCGGTTCTATCTGTTCTCTTGCTGGTCTCTATCGGTTCTCTATCTGTTCTCTATCAGTTCTCTATCTGTTCTCTATCGGTTCTCTATCTGTTCTCTTTCTGTTCTTTTTCTGTTCTCTTTCTGTTCTCTTTCAGTTCTCTCCCTCTCCACAGTCACAGCTGTGCTCATCCTTCTAAGTTTACCCATGCAGACAGGCCTCAGACTCAACCCTACAGACAGGTCTCAACCCTACAGACAGGCCTCAACCCTACAGACAGGTCTCTACCCTACAGACAGGTCTCTACCCTACAGACAGGTCTCTACCCTACAGACAGGTCTCAACCCTACAGACAGACCTCAACCCTACAGACAGGTCTCAACACTACAGACAGGCCTCAACGCTACAAACTGGTCTCTACCCTACAAACAGGCCTCAACCCTACAGACAGGTCTCTACCCTACAGACAGGTCTCTACCCTACAGACAGGCCTCAACCCTACAGACAGGTCTCAACCCTACAGAAAGGCCTCATCCCTACAGAAAGGCCTCATCCCTACAGACAGGCCTCAGCCTCAACCCTACAGACAGGCCTCAGACTCAACCCTACAGACAGGCCTCATCGCTACAGACAGGTCTCTACCCTACAGACAGGCCTCACTCTCAAACGTTCAGACAAGCCTCAGCCTCAACAAATACAGTACATGAGATCTGGCTTTTCAGGGTGCTGCCCACTAAGCTCTGCAGGGTGCTGCCCACTAAGCTCTGCAGGGTGCTGCCCACTAAGCTCTGCAGGGTGCTGCCCACTAAGCTCTGCAGGGTGCTGCACACTAAGCTCTGCAGGGTGCTGCCCACTAAGCTTTGCGGGGTGCTGTCCATAGTGCTGATTCAAGATTCATTTTGGCATGGTCTGTGAGTACAGGCCATTGATGGTTCAACAGTAGATTTTCCACTATATTCTCGGGTAGAACAGGCTTACCTTTCCACCAACCCGTGGGAGTATTGTGTGCTTTCTGAATTATTAACGTGATCATACATAATCACAAGATAATAGGAGTACATACTGATCAGATCATGTCTCTACAATGTCAAGATTATTTTCTGCAGGGTTAGAGAGATGGTCCTCTGAATTCCAATAGAGGGCTTGCAGTTTACGTACGATGCCTCCTGGCGGCCATGTTGGAAGACCACCGCATTAATTCTCCTGACAACAGCCGAATGGCTAACCCAAATTGCATGTTTTCAGATTCTCCGCAATCATGAAACCCCATTGGTGACACCAAGATGAGACTCGAGAGCTGTCGGAAAAGCAAAGAAACCTTTTTGCCCGTCAAAACCTGAACACAGACAACTGTCAGTAACGAGTCTGCTATACATTGTCTACTGGTATCGTTTTTAAACTGAGAACATATAGCTGAACAATATGTCAACAATGTGTGAGTTAAGCTATTCTCTGCTTCAGATGCACAATGTCAAGGGGTGCTTTGTAAATGCCCATAAGGCTAATGCCATCATCCTGTAGGCCAGTGGTTCCCAACTCCAGTCCTTAAGTACCCCCCCAACAGTACAGTTTCATTGTAGCCCTTATTCAACTTGTCAACTATTCATCAGATCCTCAATGAGCTGAATCAGGTAGGTTTGTCCAGGGCTACAACAAAATGGTGCTGTTGGGGGTAATGGAGTTGGGCTTACTGGAGGACTGGAGTTGGGCCGTTGTGGGTACTGGAGGACTGGAGTTGGGCTGTTGGGGGTACTGGAGGACTGGAGTTGGGCTGTTGGGGGTACTGGAGGTCTGGCGTTGGGCTGTTGGGGGTACTGGAGGACTGGAGTTGGGCCGTTGGGGGTACTGGAGGACTGGAGTTGGGCTGTTGTGGGTACTGGAGGACTGGAGTTGGGCTGTTGTGGGTACTGGAGGACTGGAGTTGGGCTGTTGTGGGTACTGGAGGACTGGAGTTGGGCTGTTGGGGGTATTGGAGGACTGTAGTTGGGCTGTTGTGGGTACTGGAGGACTGGAGTTGGGCTGTTGTGGGTACTCATGGACTGTATTTGGGAACCACTGCTGTAGGCCAATGGCTGCAGTGGCGTTGCATGCCATTATCAGCTGAAAAATGGGTTCACATGGCTGATATCCTGAATTTGGTGTCCAACCTTGCTCCACTGATGACTGATCTACTGGGGGAGCAGACTTCTATTCCAGCCCAGTAACAGCGCACTTGACTATCAACTCATTAGGTTTGATACATTGAATCAGGTGTGTTAGTGCTGGGTTGGAATAGAAGCCTGCACACCCAGCAGGGTTGGCCTGCTGCAGATGTAATAGGTTTATACATTGAGTAACTTTTAAACTGCGTTTTTGTTCCCAACATTTGCAAACATAAACTCAGCAAAAAAAAGAAACGGCCCTTTTTCAGGACCCTGTCTTTCAAAGATAATTCGTAAAAATCTAAATAACTTCACAGATCTTCATTGTAAAGGGTTTAAACACTGTTTCCCATGCTTGCTCAATGAACCATAAACAATTAATGATCATGCACCTGTGGAACGGTCGTTAAGACACTAACAGTTGACAGACGGTAGGGAATTAAGGTCACAGTTATGAAAACTTAGGACACTAAAGAGGCCTTTCTACTGACTCTGAAAAACACAAAATGAAAGATGCCCAGGGTCCCTGCTCATCTGCTTGAACGTGCCTTAGGCATGCTACAAGGAGGCATGAGAACTGCAGATGTGGCCAGGGCAATAAATTGCAATGCCCGTACTGTGAGTCGCCTAAGACAGCATTACAGGGAGACAGGACGGACAGCTGATCGTCCTCTCAGTGACAGACCACGTGTAACAACATCTGCACAGGATCGGTACATCCGAATATCACACCTGCGGGACAGGTACAGAATGGCAACAACAACTGCCCGAGTTACACCAATACAAAATCCCTCCATCAGTGCTCAGACTGTCAGCAATAGGCTGAGAGAGGCTGGACTGAGGCCTTGTAGGCCTGTTGTAAGGCAGGTCCTCACCAGACATCACCGGCAACAACATCGCCTATGGGCACAAACACACCGTCGCTGGACCAGACAGGACTGGCAAAAAGTGCTCTTCACTGACGAGTCGCGGTTTTGTCTCACCATGGGTGATGGTCAGATTCGCGTTTACCGTCGAAGGAATGAGCGTTACACCGAGGCCTGTATTCTGGAGCGGGATCGATTTGGAGGTGGAGGGTCCGTCATGGTCTGGAGCGATGTGTCACAGCATCATCGGACTGAGCTTGTTGTCATTGCAGGAAATCTCAATGCTCTGCGTTACATGGAAGACATCCTCCTCCCTCATGTGGTACCCTTCCTGCAGGCTCATCCTGACATGACCCTCCAGCATGACAATGCCACTAGCCATGCTGCACGTTCTGTGCGTGATTTCCTGCAAGACAGGAATGTCAGTATTCTGCCATGGCCAGCGAAGAGCCCGGATCTCAATCCCATTGAGCACGTCTGGGACCTGTTGGGTCAGAAGGTGAGGGCTAGGGCTAGGGCCATTCCCCCCAGAAATGTCCGGGAACTTGGAGGTGCCTTGGTGGAAGAGTGGGGTAACATGTCACAGCAAGAACTAGAAAATCTGGTGCAGTCCATGAGGAGGAGATGCACTGTAGTACTTAATGCAGCTGGTTGCCACACCAGATACTGACTATTACTTTTGATTTTGACCACCCTTTGTTCAGGGACACATTATTAAATTTCTGTTAGTCACATGTCTGTGGAATTTATTCAGTTTATGTCTCAGTTGTTGAATCTTTTTATGTTCATACAAATATTTACACATGTTAAGTTTGCTGAAAATAAATGCAGTTGACCGTGAGAGGACGCTTCTTTTTGCTGAGTTCAACATCCATGGTGTACAACGATGTACCCTTCTTCTCTTGAGACATTCATTGGGACTTCGTCTTCTGCTGACAGGGTTTGTAAAGTTAGTTAACTAGCGAACGTTACGTTAGCAGCTCATTTGAGTTAGCCTTTCTATAGCAAGCTAGCTAATAATATATCATTTTGGATCACTTTCAACATATATTTACTTACTTGAACAAGTTCTCTCACTGCCTCCATTTTCTGGTTCCTTAGAAAAACAAAATAATGGACAATCTTCCCAAAGTTTCTGAAGGTAGCAGAACGCAGCCAGCCATGTGGACGATTGATTGGAGGACTTTCAACAGACTGAGTTTGGTCTTCCAACATGGCGCCTGATGCGGTTGCTAGGTGATTTGTGATGCAACTGGGACCTCTATTCTTTAGATGTAGAGTAGACTATAGAATTAAATATAGAATATATAGTGAATTATTACGTTCTCATAGCCCCTCTGGGCTTAAGAGGTTGGCTGTACAGGTTCTCTACACAGGGTCTCTACTAGAAGGCTTGCGTCCCTAACGGCACTATATTCCCTACATAGTGCACTACGTTTTGACTAGGGCACTAAGGGCCCTGGTAAAAAGTAGTGCAATATGTAGGGAATAGGATGCCATTTGGGACGGAGCCCCAAGAGGTTGGTGACACAGATTCCCTCCCTAGGAAGTAATGGGCTGTGCCTGGATTTCTTTATTTTAGTTCTAGAACCCTGGTGTACCCTGCTGGGGGATGCTGGGGGATGTTGGGGATAGATGTGTGGCTGCTGCACTCAAATTAATTTCCCTCATTTCTTTTTCTGCTCTCTCACTTTTAAAATCCGATGACTTATCTGTTATATTCTCCTCAAATGTTGTGCTGTTCTCCTCACATGCTGTTCTGTTCTCCTCATATGCTGTTCTGTTCTGTTCTCCTCATACGATGTTCTGTTCTCCTCACATGCTGTTCTGTTCTCCTCATATGCTGTTCTGTTCTCCTCATATGATGTTCTGTTCTCCTCATATGCTGTTCTGTTCTCCTTAATGCTGTTCTGTTCTCCTCATATGCTGTTCTGTTCTCCTCATATACAGTTCTGTTCTCCTCATACGATGTTCTGTTCTCCTCACATTCTGTTCTGTTCTCCTCATATACAGTTCTGTTCTCCTCATACGATGTTCTGTTCTCCTCATATGCTGTTCTGTTCTCCTCATATGCTGTTCTGTTCTCCTCATATGCTATTCTGTTCTTTAGTTTACTACTCTGGTGCAATGTTAAAAAGCCTTGAATGGGATTGGGAAGACTGATGATGATATGTCAGTGTTTCTTAACCACATGGATAAACAAGCGTGGGATTGTTGTTTGGATGGGAAACTGTCACTGTGAGGAGATCAATGACTGAAAACCGAAGGTGACCACACAGCAACTGATTATGCAACATTTGGAGTCTTCAATCACACAGATAAATTAGCGTAGCTCTGCTTGAGGAAAGCTGGCCTGTAAATGTAATAAAGCTGCCATGTTTATTAGAACTGCCACTGTGCCAGGTGGCATTTTCTAATGCTTCCGCCCTTCTATTGGATTACCCAGGATGCATCTTAAATGGTACCCTATTCCCGTTATGGTGCACAACTGTTAACCCGTAGTAGTGCACTATATAGGGAATAGGGTGCCATGAACCCTGGTCAAAAGTAGTGCACTATATAGGGAATAGGGTGCCATGAACCCTGGTCAAAAGTAGTGCACTATATAGGGAATAGGGTGCCATGAGCCCTGGTCCAATGTAGTGCACTATACAGGGAATAGGGTGCCATTTCGGACGTCTGCTGGTATAAGATATGATGTAGCTATGTATTTCCCAGTCAGGGAGCCTGTCCATTTATAAGAAATCAATGCCAGAGAGAACGTTTAATGACATGATTTATTCTGTCCTTAAATGTTTGATCCCTAAACTTTAATTTGGTGTTATACATCTAGATCTCAAACGTATGCTGTGATGTTTTGACAAAGCTATAAATGCATCACTTGTGCAGTGAAGTTATGTGAAATTGGCCTTTATTCACAGATTTCAATTATCATCATCTGATAGCTTATTAATGGCTAAAGATCTACTTCATAAGCAGCCTAATTAAAATGATTAAACCACTATAAAACAAAAGACTAGGCTACGTTTACACAGGCAGCCCAATTCTGATATTTTTTTTACCACTAATTGTTCTTTGGATGATCAGAATTGGGCTGCCTGTGTAAACGTAGCCAGAGTGAATCAGATCTAA